>NW_006787203.1:907730-937192 GCF_000442215.2 Lipotes vexillifer
CTCATTCTCTTACTTGCTCAGGGGCATCTTTGATTTGCTTTTATTTTGACTCTTACTTTTTTAACGGTATTTCGAAGGGCTATGAACAAGGATCAGAATGAAATGCCTTCATAGTGCAGCATCTCTATCTGAGCCATCAGCGAGGACATCTGAAATGGATTCTAAACAAGGTTGTTTCTACTCTGTAGTTCCTGAGGATGATGTCTGTTGCCCTCAGCAGATTAGAATGGTTATATCCATAATGGGCCTCCTGATGGGGCATGTGTTAGTGTGTGTTTAAGAGGATTGGAGCAGAGATGGGGGGTATAAGAGACGAGAGTGGAGGGGTGGCAGGGAGTCCTCCAAATTAGCTGTTTGTTCAAGCTAAGGAGTGATGATGTTACTCTTTTGTATTTTCACTTCTTAGAGCCGTAAGACTGAGGCCACATCTTCTGGTATATTAACCTCCTCGATACACATTAATAAATATAAAGTAAAACTATAGAAATGGTGAAACACAGATGTCTTTCCTTGTAAGAAGAGGAAAATATGTACTATGTGTAGTATAGAGTACTTTATGTTCTATTTATTTAATCTAAGAGAAAAAACATTAGAATTTTTAGAGCTTGAAGATATCTTAGCTTTCATCTAGTTCAACCTCTCCATGTTATAAATGAGGAAAATCTTTTATCGACTCTTTTCAATAAAGTCATGAAACATTTTGTTGTTCATAAGTTGGTAAGTATATCCATATACTTTTGTAAGTTTCTCTTGTGCTTTTGGCCACAGCAATGATGAAATTAGTATGTTTTGATCTTTGTGCAAGTTGTTCAGAAGGAACTTAAAAGAAGTATTTAGGAAAATCCAAGTGCTGAAACATTTAAGATATGCTTTATGGTCTCAATTTTGTGTGATTGTCAGCCAGGAAGTTTTCTGATTAAGACAGCTTGCCAGTTTCTTGCCAAATACATTATTTATTACACTAATGGGGATTTCCTCTTTGAGATTTTAAAGACAAAATGTTACTGGTATTATTTCCCTTAAAATAATTGACATGGCTCAATTGATGCAGTCTAGTAAGTTAAAATCAAGAACAAGTCAGAGGTCGATAAAAACATATAGGTATTTTACTAGTATATACTTATTGAAATAAACTAGATTTCATTGGATTAGAGATTTTTCATTCATTATTGATAGTGAACTTGAAGCTGGATGTTAATGAATTTGTATTTCCTTTTTTGACCTAATGCTTTGTAAGAATGAAATAACAAGGACTTTATTCTGTTGGGTTAATTTAGCAAGGACTAAATTCTGTTGGGTTAAAATGGCATTAGGATCCCATAGTTATGTGCACAAATTTTAGAATTTCATGCGTTTCTCCCAAAGCTATAAAGAAACTTCTGCACACTTGCGTGTGTGCGTGTGTGTTCTTGTAGTAGTAGCTACAAAGGGAGATGGGTTCCAAGCATCTAAAGAATAAATATATGTAGGTAAATTAACAGACTAAAGTACACCTAATTTTAACCAGACAGCAAAAGCATGAAACAAATTTTGATAATGACACATTTTTAATTTGTAAAATTAAACTACATTTAAAAATTACAGATTGTAACAACCACTATAGAGGAAAAGAACAAGGTGCTCTAAGAAAGACCACGGGGCATTTTCTTTAGCTGAGACAATCATAAAAAGCCTTTCTGAAGGACAAATAGTTAGGCAGACAAAGAGTCTGTGTGTGGGAGGAAGGATGTGTGTAGATAGCAATCCAGACCATCCATGAAAAAGGCCTTGTGGCTGCGAGTGTGAGATGTTCAAGAAAGAAGGCCAGGATGGTCAGAATGCAGTGACGACAAGTTAGCATGAGATGAGACTAAGAGGATGGCATGACTGTGGGCCATGATGACTTGTTTGAATCTTATTTTAGTGCAATAGGGTGGGGGGGGGAGTGTTATAAAAGGATTTTAAGTAGGAGAGTGACACCATTTCATCTATATCTTTAAAAGACCCCATTGGTTGCCATACAGGTATTGCATTGGTTTTGGATTGGGGTAAGAGTGGAAGAAGATTGACATTTTTAGGAGACAATTGCATTAGTCCAGGTGAGAGTTGGAATAACTTGGATTGGGGTATTGGCAGTGCAAATGGAGAGTAGTGGATGGATTCAGGGTGTTTTGAGGGTAGTAGAATCACTGAGGCTCAGTAATATATTGAATATGGAGGTAAGAGAGAGATATGGCAAGATGTGCCCAGATTTGGGGCTTAAGCAAATGGGTGTGGAGAGGTGATAGTGTCATTTATTGAAATCACGTAAGTCAGGAGGATAACAATTTTGGGAGAAAATAAAAAACTCAAGTCTGGAATGTCAATTTTGTGATGCCATGGAGACGATCAATTGACTGGGTCAAGTAAGCAATTAAATATATAGGTCTCTAACTGTAGGCTAGAGATTATGATTTGGGAGTTACTGGCATATAGATGGTAGGGAGAAAAATAATAAAAGTTCTGAGTCACATTAAGTCGAGTGGAAGAGGAAGAGTTATCTAAAGAGAGGGAGGGAGATGCTAGGTAAGAAAATCAGTAATGTTCTGTATCACATAGACCAAGAAAAAAGCATTTCTAGAAGGAGGAAACAACTGACTGTGTTATGTGTTACTGAGCAGTCAAATAAGACCAGAGCTAAAAAATATTGATTAAATTTGAGGGCATGCGAGTCCATGACCTTCAGGAGGTGACTTCAAGAACAAGAGGGACAGATATCAGACTGGAGTGGATTGAAGAGTGAAAGATGAGGAAGTAGAGAAAAGATGTGAAGACAACTGTGGTAGACACCATTGGTCGACTACCCAACAGCTATTTCCCCAGTGCTAATAGAATCCCAGTTTTTCCAGTGATATCTGAGTGGTCAAATCCCTTAAGAGTGTGAATTGATATTGTCCAAATTAATCATAGTGTCTCATTCACCTTGCCATGGGATTGCTTATTCTATACATTCTGGCCAATATCTTCCTCCTAGTCTTTACTTAGAATAACACTAACATTGTAAATAAAATATTATCACAGGTAACAAAATAGCTTTGATTTGGGAGTATTTCAACACTCTAATATTGATCATGAGCAATTATTCTATTTAACCTAAAAAAATTTACTGTCTAACATAACAGCAATTATAATTATTACAGTTTATTGCTAGCCTGCTCTATGCCAGACATTGTTCAATGTGCTGTATGTATAATATTTCAACTAAACCCCCAACAAACTTGTCAGGCATAATTACTTTTATTTTTCAGACAAGCTAATCAAGACTCAGAAATGAAGTAAAATACCCAAGGTCACAATCAGGTAAGTGGGAGAAGCAATCAGTGACTTATTCAACCCATCAGAATTGTTCATTCCCTACAGAATACAGTACATTTTCTCCTGCATCTATTAAAGGGGTGTTTTACCCTTGTGCTCGTCTACACTTGCCTGTTTTCTTCCTTGCTCACACCTGCCTTTTTGATTCCATTGGCTTTCAGCCAACTATTACACATGAAGATTAAACATGTTGATTTTACTAAGCTGACCCTACTGGAATGATAAGCTTTCTCTGAAGATACTGGAAAAAGAGGTTGGGTTATTTAAAGGCTGACCATAATGAAAAACATTAATTAAAGATTTTCTTACCATACAACTTTACATTCAACCAAAGGAAAGGAATTCAGTGTATATTTATAACATGGAATCAAAGAAATATTATATGGAATTATAAAGCACTGAGAGCCTGATTTTGGTAGAGTATTTAAATTTTCATTTTCAAAATATGCAAATACATAATGTTTTTGAAGATACAGAGTAGGTAATTAGGGCAAAGCATACACTGCAAGGAATCAGATAACAACACTTTTATTCAAGGCTCTAGTACTCTGTGACCTGAGCAGGGCTCCTAACTTTTATGAATCTGTTTCCTCATCAGTAAAATGGACATAAAGCTGCATTGTTTTCAACTGAAATTCAAATAAAAGAAAGTAAAACCAAGTTTTATGATCATGGTAAAGTATTCATTCAATAAGTGATAATTTAACGTCTGTTGTGTTTGAGGTACTGTGGTCACCTATAGTTACTACGGATGGTGGAACAAATGCTTAAATACATAACTATTACATGAAAAGATGGTAAAAGCTGTAATAAAAATGTGCAAAATCCTATAGGAGTACAGGAAGGTGGATGTGGTGAGAAGTAAGTAAGTTTGGAAGCATAAGTTGGGTTGAAAATATAAAGGGCATTAAGGATATACTAAAGAGTTTAGCTGTTATTCATAGCAGTGTGGTTATTGAAAGTTTCTACGTATAGTATAAGAATGATATGATTATATGTGAATGTACTAAAGATGGTGGTTTTAGATAAATTGGAAGAGGAAATATAGGAGTTAGGGAGATTGGTTATCTTGCTACTTCCAAAATCCAGAAGAGACTTGATGAGCCTCAGGTAGGGCCATCAACACAGAGAGAAAGGGATGATGTTTCTGTTAACTATCGTTGCCTAAGGAGCCACCTCAAACTGAGTGGCTACAACAAAGAACGACGTATTATTTCTTATCAATATATGAGTTGGCTGGATCCTTCTACTGCTTATCTTGCTGGGGCACATTCCTGTGTTTGCAATCAGATTATGGCTGGAAATCCTGCATGGCTCAAGATGAACTCACACATACATCTGGCTGTTGGTGCTCGGTTAAAGGAATCGCTCCTGTCCTCCATGTGGCTTCTCTCTTCCTTCTCGAGGTAAGACTGACTTCTTAACATCATGATGGTCTCAGGACAGAGTTCCAAGAAGACAAGCCAAAAGATACAAATGCTCATGAAGCCTCTATTTGTGTCACATTTACTAATGTCCCATAGGCCACATCAAATCACATGGCCAAATCCAGTGATGATGAGAGGAGTGGTAACTAATTTGTGTCCATTTTTAATCCATCACAAATGGTTTGAGGGATTTTGGAGGCAAAGTTGATGGTATTTGAGGGGAAATGAGATGCGGGAAATAGGAAGAGGGAAGATCAAGGATGATTCAGCTGAGGAGTAAATAGTGGTGCATTAATTGAAGCAATGAATAGTACAGGAAGATTTGCTGGGAAGTGATCAGGGAGATTGGATTTGAGTATTTTGGGGAGATCTTGAAATTGATGCCTGTGGGATATGCCAAGGGACTACATACTAAGAATGTGGAAATAAAGACTGGAACATAGAAGAACTTTCTAGGAAAGGGACAGAGATTTGGGAATAATTGGCTAATAGATCTGTAATACTGTAAGAAAGGGTTAGATTTCCTAGTGATAAAAAGTAAAATAAAGAGAAAAGTGAGCCAAGGATGGAATTCAGGGAAGTACTAATATCGAGGTAAGCAACAGAAAACAGTTAGCAAAAGAAGAGGAGGAATTGAGTTCAGAGAATAAGAAAGATATTCAGTGAGAGAGAATCATGACAAAGGAATAGAAATATAAAGTAAATTATAAAAAATGCTGCATAATGTGTAACGCTTACCTATTAATAAAGGGATTTACAGTTACAACTAACTCTGTCCTCAAAATTTCCTTTGTGTAGGGACTTTATATTAGCCTGAAGCTTTTTTTTTTTTTAGTTCAAAGAAAAAACTTAAAGTGGCGGATAAATTTTCAGATATAAATTTATAACTGAGCATTTCATATAGAAATAGAAAGTTAAAAGTGGTTGGGACACCAGGAAAACTCATGTAAAAGCTATCAGTGACCAGCCTGAGAAGATACAGTGTGTGAATCACAATCACTCTCTGAATTGCATAAAGCCACAGTATAGAACTGCTCCTGAATTTGATTGAACGATGTTAACAGAAAATTCAAAGAGACAGTGGATATCATTGAAAAGCTGTTGGGTGGCGAGTGAAAAGCTGCTTACATTTTTTAAAAAATGCATTTGTTTCTAAATGCCTATCATTAAAATTTTCAATCTTCAAAATTTATCCTTTAAAAAGTATAGATGTTAATGATGTGAGTGAGGTAATGGAACCCACCATATGATGTCCAAGAGTACACTGTGGACTTAAACATGGGGACAACCTTGGCACAAAGGGCTCAAGGAGCTGATTGAGACCTGACTTGAGACAACTAGTTTCCTGAGCCATATTATGTTGTCTACGTGAGGGAGGGATTATGGGGTCTGAGGGTTGGTTTAAGCCTCCAAGTACTATTATAGTTGAATTGTCTCTTTCTCCCTTCAATTTTGTTGGTTTTTGCTTCATGTATTTTGGGGCTGTGTTATTAGGTGCATGCATATATGTTTATAATTATTAAGTCTTGATGAATTGATCATTTTGTCATTATGAAATGTCCTTTTTTGGTCTCTAATAATAATTGTTGTCTTGAAATCTATTATGCCTGATATTGGTATAGCTACTGCAGCTCTCTTTTAGTTACTATTTGAATGGTATTCCTTTTTCCATCTTTTAATTTCAATCCATTTGTGTCGAAATCTAAGGTGTGTCTCTAATAGACAGCATGTTGTTGGATAATTTTTAAAAATCCACTCAAGTCTCCAAGTATTATTCTGCCAATATATCCCCTTTGATTGGAGGGGATTTTATTCATTTACATTTACTGTAATTACTGATAATATTCATACCCGCCATTTTGCTATTTTCTAGATATCTTAGGTTTTTTTCATTCCTCTATTCCTCCATTATTGCTTTCTTCTGTTCTAAGTATTTTCTAGTGTATCATGTTAATTCCCTTGTTGCTTCTTTTATTATATTTTCTGAGTTATATATCACATTTTAAACTAACGTTTAAAAAGTATGATACTACATGAGAATCACCTAAATTGCTTGGCATAAATGAAAAATTTGGGGCCTCATACTAGATGTACTTCATCAAAATCTTATGGGACAGGAAGACCTTCAAGATGGCGGAGGAGTGAGACGTGGAGATCACCTTCCTCCCCACAGATACATCAGAAATACATCTACAGGTGGAACAACTCCTACAGAACACCTACTGAACGCTGGCAGAAGACCTCAGACTTCCCAAAAGGCAAGAAACTCCCCACGTACCTGGGTAGGGCAAAAGAAAAAAGAATAAACAGAGACAAAAGAATAGGGACAGGACCTGCACCAGTGGGAGGGAGCCGTGAAGGAGGAAAGGTCTCCACACACTAGGAGCCCCTTCGCGGGCAGAGATTGCGGGAGGCGGAGCGGGGAGCTTCGGAGCCGCGGAGGACAGCACAGCAACAGGGGCGCGCAGGGCAAAGCGGAGAGATTCCCGCACAGAGGATCGGCGCCGACCGGCGCTCACCAGCCCGAGAGGCTCGTCTGCTCACCCGCTGGGGCGGGCGGGGCTGGGAGCTGAGGCTCGGGCTTTGGTCCCAGGGAGAGGACTGGGGTTGGTGGCGTGAACACAGCCTGAAGGGGCTAGGGCGCCACCGCTAGCCGGGAGCGAGTCCCGGAAAAGGTCTGGAGCTGCCGAAGAGGTAAGAGAGTTTTTCTTGCCTCTTTGTTTCCTGGTGCGCGAGGAAAGGGGATTCAGAGCACTGCTTAAAGGAGCTCCAGAGACAGGCGCAAGCCGCGGCTAATATTGCGGACCCCAGAGACGGGCAGGAGACGCTAAGGCTGCTGTTGCCGCCACCAAGAAGCCTGTGTGCGAGCACAGGCCACTCTCCACACCTGCCCTTCCGGGAGCCTGTGCAGCCCGCCACTGCCAGGGTCCCGTGATCCAGGGACAACTTCCCCAGGAGAACGCACAGCGCGCCTTAGGCTGATGCAACGTCCTGCCGGCCTCTGCCGCCGCAAGCTTGCCCTGCATCCGTGCCCCTCCCTCCCCCAGGCCTGAGTGAGCCAGAGCCCCCGAGCCAGCTGCTCCTTTAACCCCGTCCTGTCTGAGTGAAGAACAGACGCCCTCCGGCGACCTACACGCAGAGGCGGGTCCAAATCCAAAAGTGAACCCTGGGAACTGTGCGAACAAAGAAGAGAAAGGGAAATGCCTCCCAGCAGCCTCAGGAGCAGCGGATTAAATCTCCACAATCAACTTAATGTACCCTGCATCTGTGGAATACATAATAGACAACAAATCATCGCAAATTGAGGAGATGGACTTTGGGACCAATGATATATATATATTTTTTTCCTCTTTCTCTTTTTGTGAGTGTGTATGTGTATGCTTCTTTGTGTGATTTTGTCTATATAGCTTTGCTTTTACCATTTGTCCTAGGGTTCTGTCTGTTTTTTTTTTGTTTTTTTTTTTTTAGTATAGTTTTAATGCTTGTTAAAATTGGTGGATTTGTTTTTTGGTTTGGTTGCTCTCTTCTTTCTTCTTTTTTATTTTTAATAATTATTTTTTATTTTAATAACTTTATTTTAATTTTTTCTTTCTTTCTTTCTTTTTTTCTCCCTTTTCTTCTGAGCCGTGTGGCTGACAGGGTCTTGGTGTTCTGGCTGGGTGTCAGGCCTGTGCCTCTGAGGTGGGAGAGCCGAGTTCAGGACATTGGTCCACAAGAGACCTCCGGCTCCATGTAATATTAAATGGCAAAAGCTCTCCCAGAGATCTCCATCTCAACGCTAAGACCCAGATCAAGTAAACAACCAGCAGGCTATAGTGCAGGACACCCTATGCCAAACAACTAGCAAGACAGGAATATAACCCTACCCATTAGCAGAGAGGCTGCCTAAAATCATAATAAGGTCACAGATACCCCAAAATACACCATAGGACATGGTCCTGCCTACCAGAAAGGGAAGATCCAGCCTCATCCTCCAGAACACAGACACTAGTCCCCTCCACCAGGAAGCCTACACAACCCACTGAAACAACCTTAGCCACTGGGGGCAGACACCAAAAACAACAGGAACTACGAACCTGCAGCCTGTGAAAAGGGAGATACCAAACACAGTAAGTTAAGCAAAATGAAAAGACAGAGAAACACACAGCAGATGAAGGAGCAAGGTAAAAACCCACCAGACCAAACAAATGAAGAGGAAATATGCAGTCTACCTGAAAAAGAATTCAGAGTAATGGTAGTAAAGATGATCCAAAATCTTGGAAGTAGAATGGAAAAATACAAGAAACATTTAACAAGGACCTAGAAGAACTAAAGAGCAAACAAACAATGATGAACAATGCAATAAATGAAATTAAAAATTCTCTAGAAGGAATCAATAGCAGAATAACTGAGGCAGAAGAACGGATAACTGACCTGGAAGATAAAATAGTGGAAGTAATTATTGCAGAGCAGAATAAAGAAAAAAGAATGAAAAGAATTGAGGACAGTCTCAGAGGCCTCTGGGACAACATTAAACGCACCAACATTCGAATTATAGTGGTCCCAGAAGAAGAAGAGAAAAAGAAAGGGACTGAGAGAATATTTGAAGAGATTATAGTTGAAAAATTCCCTAATATGGGAAAGGAAATAGTAAATCAAGTCCAGGAAGTGCAGAGAGTCCCATGCAGGATAAATCTAAGGAGAAACATGCCAAGACACATATTAATCAAACTATCCAAAAATTAAATACAAAGAAAAAAAATTAAAAGCAGCAAGGGAAAAGCAATAAATACCATACAAGGAAATCCCCATAAGGTTAACAGCTGATCTTTCAGCAGAAACTCTGCAAGCCAGAAGGGAGTGGCAGGACATATTTAAAGTGAGGGAAGGGAAGAACCTACAACCAAGATTACCCTACCCAGCAAGGATCTCATGCAGATTCGACAGAGAAATTAAAACTTTTACAGACAAGCAAAAGGTAAGGGTATTCAGCACCACCAAACCAGCTTTACAACAAATGCTAAAGGAAATTCTCTAGGCAGGAAACACAAGAGAAGGAAAAGATCTACAGTAACAAACCCAAAATAATTAAGAAAGTGGTAATAGGAACATACATATCGATAATTACCTTAAATGTAAATGGATTAAATGCTCCCACCAAAAGACATAGACTGGCTGAATGGATACAAAATCAAGACCCATATATATTGCTGTCTACAAGAGACCCACTTCAGACCTAGGGACACATACAGACTGAAAGTAAGGGGATGGAAAAAGATATTCCATGCAAATGGAAATCAAAAGAAAGCTGGAGTAGCAAGTCTCATATCAGACAACATAGACTTTAAAATAAAGACTATTATAAGAGACAAAGAAGGACACTACATAATGATCAAGGGATCAATCCAAGAAGAAGATATAACAATTGTAAATATTTATGCACCCAACATAGAAGCACCTCAATACATAAGGCAAATGCTAACAGCCATAAAAGAGGAAATCGACAGTAACACAATCATAGTAGGGGGTTTTAACACCCCACATTCACCAATGGACAGATCATCCAAAATGAAAATAAATAAATAAACACAAGCTTTAAATGATACATTAAACACAATGGACTTAATTGATATTTATAGGACATTCCATCCAAAAACAACAGAATACCCTTTCTTTTCAAGTGCTCATGGAACATTCTCCAGGATAGATCATATCTTGGGTCACAAATTAAGCCTTGGTAAATTTAAGAAAATTGAAATCATATCAAGTATCTTTTCTGACCACAATGTTGAGACTAGATATCAATTACAGGAAAAAAATCTGTAAAAAATACAAATGCATGGAGGCTAAACAATACACTACTTTATAACCAAGAGATCATTGAAAAAATCAAAGAGAAAATCAAAAAATTCCTGGATACAAATGACAATGAAAACACAATGACCCAAACCCTATGGGATGTAGCAAAAACAGTTCTAAGAGGGAAGTTTATAGCAATGCAATCCTACCTCAAGAAACAAAAAGAATCTCAAATAAACAGCCTAACCTTACACCTAAAGCAATTAGAGAAAGAAGAACAAACCCCCCCCCCAAAGTTAGCAGAAGAAAAGAAATCATAAAAATCAGATCAGAAATAAAAAGAAATGAAGGAAACAATAGCAAAGGTCAATAAAACTAAAAGCTGGTTCTTTGAGAAGATAAACAGAATTGATAAACCATTAGCCAGACTCATCAAGAAAAAAAGGGAGAAGACTCAAATCAGTAGAATTAGAAATAAAAAAGAAGTAACAACTGACACTGCAGAAATACAAAGGATCATGAGAGGTTACTACAAGCAACTATATGCCAAAAAAAAATGGACAACCTGGAAGAAATGGACACATTCTTAGAAAAGCACAACCTTCCGAGACTGAACCAGGAAGAAATAGAAAATATGAACAGACCAATCACAAGCACTGAAATTGAGACTGTGATTAAAAATCTTCAAACAAACAAAAGCCCAGGACCAGGTAGCTTCGTAGGCAAATTCCAGCAAACATTTAGAGGAGAGCTAACACCTATCCTTCTCAAACTCTTCCAAAACATAGCAGAGGAAGGAACACTCCCAAACACATTCTACGAGGCCACAATCACCCTGATACCAAACCCAAAGATGTCACAAAGAAAGAAAACTACAGGCCAATATCACTGATGAACATAGATGCAAAAATCCTCAACAAAATACTAGCAAACAGAATCCAACAGCACATTAAAATGATCATACACCATGATCAAGTGGAGTTTATCCCAGGAATGCAAGGATTTTTCAATATATGCAAATCAATCAATGTGATATCCCATATTAACAAATTGAAGGATAAAAACCATATGATCATCTCAATAGATGCAGAAAAACCTTTTGACAAAATTCAGTACCCATTTATGATAAAAATCCTCCAGAAAGTAGACATAGAGTGAACTTACCTCAACATAATAAAGGCCATATATGAACAAACCCACAGCCAACATCATCCTCAATAGTGAAAAACTGAAACCATTTCCAGTAAGACCAGGAACAAGGCAAGGTTGCCCACTCTCACCACTATTATTAAACATAGTTTTGGAAGTTTTAGCCACAGCAATCAGAGAAGAAAAAGTAATAAAAGGAATCTAGGCTTCCCTGGTGGCGCAGTGGTTGAGAGTCTGCCTGCCGATGCAGGGGACACGGGTTTGTGCCCCGTTCTGGGAAGATCCCACATGCCGCGGAGTGGCTGGGCCCGTGAGCCATGGTTGCTGAGCCTGCACGTTCGGAGCCTGTGCTCCGCAACGGGAGAGGCCACAATAGAGGCCTGCGTACTGCAAAAAAAAAAAAAAAGAAAAAAGGAATCCAAATCGGAAAAGGAGAAAAGCTGTCACTGTTTGCAGATGACATGATACTATACATAAAGAATCCTAAACATGCTACCAGAAAACTACTAGAGCTAATCAATGAATTTGGTAAAGTAGCAGGATACAAAATTAATGCCCAGAAATCTCTTGCATTCCTATACACCAATGATGAAAAATCTGACAGAGAAATTAAGGAAACACTCCCATTTACCATTGCCATGAAAAGAATAAAATACCTAGGAATAAAGCCACCTAAAGAGACAAAAGACCTGTATGCAGAAAACTATAAGACACTGATGAAAGAAATTAAACATGATACAAACAGATGGAGAGATATACCATGTTCCTGGATTGGAAGAGTCAACATTGTGAAAATGAGTCTACTACCCAAAGCAGTCTACAGATTCAATGCGATCCCTATCAAACTACCAACGGCATTTTTCACAGAACTAGAACAAAAAATTTCACAATTTGTATGGAAACACAAAAGACCCCGAATAGCCAAAGCAATCTTGAGAAAGAAAAATGGAGCTAGAGGAATCAGGTTCCCTGACTTTAGACTATACTACAAACCTACAGTAATCATGACAGTATGGTACTGGCACAAAAACAGACATATAGATCAATGGAACAGGATAGAAAGCCCAGAGATAAACTCACGCATCTATGGTCAACTAATCTATGACAAAGGAAGCAAGAATATACAATGGAGAAAAGACAGTCTCTTCAATAAGTGGTGCTGGGAGAACTGGATAGCTACATGTAAGAGAATGAAATTGGAACACTCCCTAACACCATACACAAAAATAAACTCAAAATGGATTAGAGACATAATGTAAGGCCAGACACTATAAAACTCTTAGAGGAGAACATAGGCAGAGCACTCTATGACATAAATCACAGCAAGATCCTTTTTGACCCACCTCCTAGAGAAATGAAAATAAAAACAAAAATAAATGGGACCTAATGAAACTTCAAAGCTTTTGCACAGCAAAGGAAACCATAACAAGATGAAAAGACAACCCTCAGAATGGGAGAAAATATTTGAAAATGAAGCAACTGACAAAGGACTAATCTACAAAATTTACAAGCAGCTCATGCAGGCCAATATCAAAAAAACAAAAAACCCAATCCAAAAATGGGCAGAAGACCTAAATAGACATTTATCCAAAGAAGATATGCACACAGCCAACAAACATATGAAAGAATGCTCAACATCAATAATCATTAGAGAAATGCAAATCAAAACTACAGTGAGGGGCTTCCCTGGTGGCGCAGGGGTTAAGAGTCCGCCTGCCGATGCAGGGGACGCAGGTTCGCGCCCTGGTCTGGGAAGATCCCACATGCCGCGGAGCGGCTGGGCCCGTGAGCCATGGCCGCTGAGCCTGCGCGTCCAGAGCCTGTGCTCCACAACGGGAGAGGCCACAACAGTGAGAGGCCCACATACCGCAAAAAAAAAAAAAAAAAAAAACTACAGTGAGGTATCACCTCACACCAGTCAGAAATGCCATCATCAAAAAATCTACAAACAATAAATGCTGGAGAGGGTGTGGAGAGAAGGGAACCCTCCTGCCCTGTTGGTGGGAATGTAAATTGATACAGCCACTTTGGAGAACAGTATGGAGGTTCCTTAAAACCTAAAATAGAACTACCATGTGACCCAGCAATCTCACTCCTGGGCATATACCCTGATAAAACCATAGTTCAAGAAGAGACATGTTCACTGCAGCTCTATTTACAATAGCCAGGACATGGAATCAACCTAAGTGTCCATCAACAAATGAATGGATAAAGAAGAAATGGTACATATATACAATGGAATATTACTCAGCCATAAAAAGAAACAAAATTGAGTTATTTGTAGTAAGATGGATGGACCTAGAGTCTGTCATACAGAATGAAGTAAGTCAGAAAGAGAACAACAAATTCTGTATGCTAACACATATATATGGAATCTAAAAAAAAAAAAAGTTATGAAGAATCTAGAGGCAGCACAGGAATAATGACACAGATGTAGAGAATGGACTTGATGACACAGGGAGGCACATGGGTAAACTGGGATGAAGTGAGAGAATGGCATGGACATATATACACTACCAAATGTAAAATAGATAGCTAGTGGGAAACAGCCGCATAACACAGGGAGATCAGCTCGGTGCTTTGTGTCCACCTAGAGGGGTGGCAAAGGGAGGGTGGGAGGGAGATGCAGTAGGGAGGCGATATGGGGATATTATGTATAGCTGACTCATTTTGTTATAAAACAGAAATGAACACACCATTGTAAAGCAATTATACTCCAATAAAGATATTAAAAAAAATGTCTTATGGGACTTTGCTCAGAAATTTGTCTTTTTCACAAACTCCTCATGATTTTTACACACCTTAATTTGAGCAAAAATATGTAAAGGGAAACTCTTGTCTCAAATATTAGAAGAGAAAAAGACTAAGGTTAATTAAAGTTTCAGTGTACCTGTGTCTCTGCCAGATATTAAAACACATTTATTTAATCCTCATAACAGCCCTATGGTGTCCATATTATTTTCCTCATCTCTGGTTAATTATCTTGCCCAAGGACATATAGATAATAAGTAGCAGAGTCAAAATTTAAATGCAAGGTTTTCTAGTGAACAAAGTGAAGCAAAATCCCAGACAATATAGGAGTAACTTACCAAAAAAAAAGTACTTAGAAAGATATTAAAGGAAAGGGAATACATGTGCTTTGTTTTCTCTTTTCTGGTAAGAGATTCTGATGATTGTTTTATGCAAAGAAAATTACATGTGTAGTTTGAGTTCTGGTACTAACCAGCATGAGAAAAATCAGAGTGAGCCTAAGCTTTAAAAATTGTCTGTGCTCTATAAGATTTAAAATATCTGTGGTTTTACTCACATTTCTTTTAAAAGTTGTCTATGAGATGTCTCAGTTTGATTGTGGACAATTAGAGGTACAGTTGGGTAACCCAGAAGTCATTGCCTGGTCGTGCTCCAGCCATACAGGCATACATAAACTCAAGGAGAATGATACCCACCGCATAAAAAGGTAATTCCTGTCAGGACACAAACCGTTCCTGCTAAAGAGGCACTGTTAATGAATTCACTCACGAGGACTGTTGTATTTGCCCACTCAAGCCAGGGGTCAGTTAGGTTTTCAGTGCGTTTGGGAAGTAAATCTCCTATCCTGAAATAAAAAGTTGTTCTAAATTCTTTGCAAAGATGGGTGCTGCTGGTGAGATCTTTTTGTGTTTGGGGGCAGATCTGATATAGATAATCATAAGAACGTGGGGTGCAAATGAATTGTGATTTGCATAGGGATTTGTGTGTAATTGGGCAAGTACAGTTACAATGAGAGAAAGGTAAAAACAAGGCACTGGATGTTCTGGCTGTAAAAGTTCGATTCTAACTTTTAAGGGGGGTTGACTGTAGTTTATAGTGACATTGGGGATAGAAGAAAAATTTGTCATGGGATTTTTAATATCATAGACTGTTCAGAATTTTTGATGACAAGTCCAGCAGTCTAAGAGGTTACTCCCCTTAGCAATGGCCTGGGAGATATGGATGATGGTGTTATCTTTCAAGGTCAATGCCAAGTTCGAGGAAAGAAAGAGAAGAAAGGGTATGAAGTCGATTCAGCGTCTTGGGTGGAAGCAGTCTACCTCTATGTCAGCTATTTCTCTTCCTTGTCAGTTTGATTTGGAGATCTCCAGAATTTGAGCCAAACCAGATGTCAAGTGGAGCTTTCTTCAGCTGTGAGATGTAACCAAGATACAATGCCTTCTAGTTTTGCAGCAGTGTCAGTGGTCAGGAACACTCGATAAGATCTTTTGCAACAAGATTCAAGGGCTGTCTTCCTCTTGTGACATTTCCAGAATACCCAGTCAGTAGGTGACCAATAGGATCCTTTGAACTGGGAACTGGGAAAGCTTCTTTAACCTGTTGATGATAGGCTTTAGCAAGACATTAAAGACTTAAACAGTAGCTGGTCATATTAGTGTGAGATAATAAGTGATCAACAGAAAGTTGTATACTGATAGACATAGGTCTACCAGTGACTATCTCATGTGGAGTGGGTTTATGTTTCCTGAAGTGGGTGCTGTGAACAGTCAGCAAGACCAGAGGCAAAACCTTAAGCCAAGGGTGTCCAGTAATTTCAGCAAGTTGAGAGATCGTGAGTGTGAGGACCGCATTAGTTCTTTCAGCCTTGCCTAATGAGTGAGGGTGATAGGAACAGTGATAATGCCAAGAAGTTTGTGAGGCTTTTATTAAGGCTTTTATGATTTGCCTAATGAATTGGGTGCCCCAATCACTGGTGATTGTGGAAGGCATACCCCAAGTGGAAAACACGTTTCTAACAGTTTCTTTGCCACTGTGAAGGCCTCAGTCTTGCGGCAAGGGAAGGCTTCAACCCACCCGGAAAACATACATACAATAACAAGAACATATTGATAACCCATGTAAGATGGCAGCTGAATAAAGTCCCGTTGCAGGTGCTCAAAAGTTCCAGAGAAAGGAGGCTTGAGGTTTCTGGAAACAAAAACTATTTTCCCAGCATTATGGACTTGAGAGGTCAGACATTAATGGTAAACTGTTTTCACAATGTTTTCGAGTCTCTACAGGTATTTATTCATAATGTGAGTTATCTTAGCTGCACCATGGTGGGTAAAGGAATGCAAAAACTGAAAGAAGGGGTTTGCCAGGGAGCCAGGAAGAATCAAGCAGCCACCTTGGGTTTGCTGTAGCCCCTACTGTTCATTGAATTTACAGTCTTTGTTTGCCCATTGTGATTTCTCTCAGGAGCAGAATGGTGCCATGTCCCAAGGACATCAGGATGGCAAGTTTGGCAACAGGGGGTCATTTTTTGCAGATGCAGACTGGATTTTATCTTCATATGTCACATCCTTTATAGATTATGTTGCTGCAGCCTTTGCATGAAAGTCGGCCAGGGCGTTTCCCTGAGGCTCAGGTTTAATGTTTTAAGTGTGAGCCTCAATTTCGGTGGTAGCAATTTCAGAAGGTAAGAGAATTGCAGCAAGAAGATCATTTACTTGCTGTCCATTTTTGATTGGGGTTCCAGTGGACAAAAGACGACCCTTTGTTTCCATAACAACCCCAAATCATGGATGACCCCAAAGGCATACCAGCTGTCAGTACAAATATTAAAAATTTGTCCTTCTGATAACTGGCTTTCTCTGGTAAGGGCATGGAGCTCTGCTCATTGGGCTGATTTAGCTTGTGGTAGGTTTCCCCTCTCAAGTACTTGATATTGGGTAGTAACAGCATAGTGAGCTTGGAAATTCCCTTTTTCAGTTTTACAGTATGACACTAACAAACAAAATTAGATCAGGATTAGTCAAAGAGGTGTCTCATTAATAAGGATGCAATGTCAGAAAATGGGACGTTATTACCTTGCAGTCACGGGCTTCACCCTGGTCAGGCAGGGATAACAGTGTAGCGTCATTAAGAAGGTTGCAAAGTTTAAGATGGAGATTAGATGATGAAAGCAAATGGATTTCAGAGGAGGTGAGTCAGCTTGCAGAGAAATGCTGAGCCAATTCAGAATTAAGACTTTGCACAGCAAGCTTGTGGAGTTTGTAAATAAATATCATTTCCTAGGGTTCAATCTGCTGAGGCCTCTAACTTCACAGTTACAGACATAGCCTTAAGGCAGTGGCATGGGCAAGAGCAACTGAATCGAGTTGTGTGCTGTAATAGGCAGTGGGCTTCTGTGTATTGCCATGTTCTTGTGTGAGCCTCCCCAGAGCTTGGTTATCTCTTTTGTGCACAAATCAGGGTTTGAAAAGCTTTGAATAGTTGGGCAGCTGTAGGGCAGGTGGTTCTTTTAGTCTTATAAAGACCTGCTCATGTTTATCTTCCCAAGGAAAGGGTTCAGGGACTGAAATTTTAATAAGTTCATAGAGTAGGGAAGCCGATAGAGGAAATTAGGAACACAAACTCTACAGTAACCAGCTGGGCCTAGGAATCCACAAAGTTGTTGCTTAGTTGTGGGCCTAGGGAATTCTTGGATTAGTTTAATTATTTTTGGAGATAGCTAGGTTCCTTCATCATTCAGATTATACACTAGGTCATGTCTAAAAATAATTGTAATTTTTCCTTAGAGACTTTATGTCCTTTTCCAGCTAACTGTTGCAACGTGGAATAGATGGAATCCAACAGATGGAATCCTTTATGGATGTCTCTTTGGTAACTGAGGTCATCTACCTACTGTAGAAGGGTCAATTTCCTGGGGAACTGGAGGGTACTTACATCTTAGTGGAACACTTGGGATAAATAAGAAGGGCCCTTGGTGAACCCTTGAGGCATGACTGTCCAAAGATATTGTTGATTGTTCCAAGTAAAGGCAAATAGATATTGGCTGTTGGGGGCTACAAGGATGCTGAAGAAGACTGAACAAGGGTCCACAACTGTGAACTATTTTGAGTCTGATGGAACTTGTGACAAAAGGGTGTTGGGTTTTGAATAACTGGCAGATGGTAAATGACTACTCTAAGTCCCCTACACACGAACCTTCGAGTTGCAAACTTTCAAAGATGTGAATGAATTACAAATCTATAACAGTACAGTACTATATAGCCGATTGTGTAAGTTGGGTACATAGGCTAACTTTGTTGGACTTACTTACTAACAAATTGGACTTACAAATGTGCTCTCTGAACAGAACTCATTCATATGCAGGGGACTTACTGTATCTTCTTAATAGTTAAGTCCTGCACAATTCCTCATTCCTGCCCATTAGGTTTCTGGGCTGGTAAGATCATTGTGTTGCAGGGGCTGGTACTGGGAATAATCAGCCCCTGGGCAATAAGGTCTTCTAATATTAGTGTGAGGCCTTCCATGGCCTCAGGCTTTAATGGATATTGAGGAAACTTGGGAAGAGTTATGTTATTCTGATAGCTAGGCCTATCAGAATTTTTATAGGTTCTGCATGCTTTGCTCTTCCAGTGTCAGCATTAAAGGTAGCCCACAGATATTTGGGCACCTCAATTAAATTAAGAATCTTTTGACAGAATTCTTCCTCTTCTATATCAAGGACAGATTGTAAGAAACATAAAAGATCAGGTTCGGGTTGCTTAGAAAATTCTAAGGTGAAATCTCTACTGAAGGCAAAACCTATTAGCCCTTTTAATTTAGAAAGAAGCTCTCTACCTAATAGATTGACTGCAGCTGTATCACAAAGCAAAAAGGAATGTTTTTCAGTTTAGGTCCCAGAGTCACTTGCACTGGTTGAGGTAGAAACTCTCTCTGAATTTTAATAGATACCCCACTACAGAAACTTCATTTTTACTCTGAGGGATTTGTTGTCCTATGCAAGTGGGGCTTAAAGTAGAGAGTGTAGCTCTGGTATCTACTAGAATTTGGCAAGGTTTTCCATTAATTTTAATTTTAGTTCATCCTTGGCTGTTTAAGGGAATAACTGGTAACAGTTTACCAAAGAATCTCTTGGCGTCCCATCAACTCTGGGAGGGGCCCATATGGAGGGCCTCCCTTTGGGGTAGACATGGGATTATTCAAGTTGATGTGGAGGGATCTTTTCTCCAATGTCCCAGTTGACTACAAATAAGACACTGATCGCTGGGCCAGCATTTTGATGATGAACCCTAGGAGGGTGCAGTGCGGGAGGCCCAGGTATAGCTTTACGTTTCTGGCCTTGGAGCTGTTTCAGCTCTTAGGCTAATAATGCGGTGGACTTCCATTTATGGTCCTGTTCCAAGGTTCTTTAAAAATGCTCAGGTATGGTCATGAGTTCAGTCAGACTGGTGGCTTCCCATCCTATTTTCTGCCTTTTAATCAACCCACTAATCTCAGGAGACAATCCATTTATAAATAGGGCAGCTAGAGTAGGTTGGGTGACATCATTTATTGCATGGAAGCCAGAATGCCACAGGAACAGAGCTTCCAGATCAACTTTAAAGTCTGCCACAGATTCATATTTCTTTTGTTTGCAGGTTTGAATAATAAGACCAATCAGTGTGGGCAGGGAAGACTCTGGGGATGGCTTTTAAAATATCAGTTGCTATTTGGGGAGCTTTTTCTGGTCCCTGGGGAGACCATGTTGCAGACTAGCATCTCAAATACCATCGTAGGCTTACACCCTTCTACCTTCTGCATCCATTTTTGGGTCTCACCAGGTCTTACCAGCATGTGCACAAGCTGATGAAGACCTGGCAGTCCAGGATCACAGGACTCTAAATTCCTCAGGAACCTTTTGATGATCCTCCTTGGGTTTAGAAAATTTCTTAACTATGGCCCTTAGTTTAGTCTTTGACCAGTGTATGAAAAATACCTGAATAGGATCACCTGCAGCCTCAGGTGGTCATCCTTTAAAAGTTAGCTGTTTAATTGTCTCTTCAGAGTAGAAAGGCAGTTCAGATAGAGAATTAGGAGAATGTGAGTGAGTACTCGGCTAAAGAGGATGGACTGGAGCAGTAGAGGCGTCACGTCAGTCTTACTGTCTTTTGTTTCAGGTACATTTTGCGTCTAATTTTTCACTAGCCTTTTGCCACAAATCTTCCAATGATGCTATTTTGGAATCTTGAAGCCTGTTGGAAGCTTCTGCACACCACGTGGAGCAGGTATCCCATTCTGTCTGTTTGATTTGGGAATCCTCCCCCCCCCCCGTTTTTTAAAAATACATTTATTTATTTATTTTTAATTAATTAATTTTATTTTATTTATTTTTGGCTGTGTTGGGTCTTCGTTGCTGTGCATGGGTTTTTCTCTAGTTGCGGGGATCGGGGGCTACTCTTCGTTGCGGTGCACGGGCTTCTCATTGTGGTGGCTTCTCGTTGCGGAGCACGGGCGCTAGGCGCGTGGGCTTCAGTCGCTGTGGCTCACCGGCTCTAGAGCGCAGGCTCAGTAGTTGTGGCACGTGGGCTCAGTAGTTGTGGCTCACGGGCTCTAGAGCACAGGCTCGGTAGTTGTGGTGCATGGGCTTAGCTGCTCTGCAGCATGTGGGATCTTCCCGGACCAGGGCTCGAACCCATGTCCGCTGCATTGGCAGGCGGATTCTTAATCACTGCACCACCAGGGAAACCCAAACCCTCCCTTTTATGTGCACTTCTTGAGTGCACATCTTGTCTATTCGGAAATTCCCCATAATGGTCGTTGTAATTCTAGGTTGTCTTAGTAAGATTTTGGCATTTTTGTAGGTATCTGTAGCTTCCTGGACCACAGTTATTAGACATAAAGTAAGCAGGCATGCTGGAAGGTGATGCACTCAACTCTTTGGACCATAAGAATCCCATTTCTTTAGCTAAGCCTTGGGTCTCGCAGAGGCAAATTAATACCTAAGCGAGATGTGCTGTTGTGTTGGAGACTGTGTAGTGTTTTACAGTGCACCTCATTGCATGGAAATTTTCTTGAGGTTGGTGGTGATCTAGTGTCAGTCTAACCTGTTCCATGACCAACTTATGCTAACACAGGAGTCTTAGAGTTAGGTGACAAGAGCTCTAACAGCTTTTAAGTGCTCGATCGGTGCCCAGTTCTATGGCTTTGGCTTCCAAGATTTCCATTAGCAATAGCCTTTACCTCATGTGCATATGAACTCCTGAGTGACTGGTTTAAGATTCCATTTCTTGGAGAGCTGAAACTGTAATTAAATTGAGTAGTCAGTCTCAGTTTGGTGTTATAAGGTTTAGCATAAGTGATTCCATTTGGGGCTTGTTGTCTTGTTTTTGTTGTTGTTGTTGTTGTTGTTGTTTTTGCGATATGTGGGCCTCTCACTGTTGTGGCCTCTCCCGTTGCGGAGCACAGGCTCTGGACACGCAGGCTCAACAGCCATGGCTCACGGGCCCAGGCGCTCTGCGGCATGTGGGATCTTCCCGGACCGGGGCACGAACCCGTGTCCCCTGCATCGGCAGGCGGACTCTCAACCACTGCGCCACCACGGAAGCCCTGTTGTTTTGTTTTTAACAGGTGCTCTCTCTCACTTTCTAGATGTTTGAGATTTATGCTTTAGAATCGTCTCTAAAATAAGGATTAATTATAATGACCTCTTAAATAGTAAAAAATCTAGAATTAATGATGCTCAAATCCATATCCTACAAATTTGCAAATAATAATTTCAGTCTTGGTACTGACAATATTCATTTCCAAGAGTAGTGATAAATTTTCTCAAAATTAAAAAATTCTATTCCATGCTTTAGTTTGTTCAAATGGGAATAAATTTGCTTGGTTCATTTATTGTGAAGATTAAGTTAAATAAGGCATGTACATGTATTTTATGTACTGGGAGGAGCTGTACAAGTGCTGTTAATAGTTATCCATGATTTTCATTGCTGCGCACGGGCTTTCTCTAGTTGCGGTGAGCAGGGGCTACTCTTTGTTGTGAAGTGTGGGCTCTAGGCGTGTGGGCTTCAGTAGTTGTAGCACAAGGGCTCAGTAGTTGCGGCATGTGGGCCCTAGAGTGCGCGGGCTTCAGTAGTTGTGGCGCACGGGCTTTGTTGCTCTGTGGCATGTGGAATCTTCCCAGATCAGGGATCAAACCCGTGTCCCCTGTGTTGGCAGGTGGATTCTTAACCACTGCTCCACCAGGCAAGTCCCTCATCTTCTTTTTTATTTAATAAACTTAAGTTTTTAAAGAGCAGTCTTAGGTTCACAGCAAAATTGAGCAGAAGACACACAGATTCCCCATATGTTCTCATCCCCACATATGTACACCCTCCCCTGCTATTGACATCCTGCACCACAGCGGTACATTTGTTATGGTCGGTGAACCTGCACAGAACATTGTTAGCACCCAAAGTCTGTAGTTCACATCAGGGTCTACTCTTGGTGTTGTGCATTCTATGGATTCTGACAAATGTACGGTAACATGTATCCACCATTGTACATTGTACTATCAGCCAAAATAGTTTCACTGCCCTAAAAAAATTCCTCTGTGATCTGCCTGTTTCTCCTTACCCTCTGGAAATCACTGTCTTCATAGTTTTCCTTTTCCAGGATGTCATACAGTTGAAATCATACAGTACATAGCCTTTTCAGATTGCCTTCTTTTACTTAGTAATATGCATTAAGTTTCCACCATGTCTTTTCATTTCTTTTTAGTGCTGAATAATAGTCCATTGTCTGAATGTATCAGTCTGTTTATCCATTCACCTACTGAAGGACATTTGGTTGTTTCAAGTTTTGGTAGTTATGAATAAAGCTGCTATAAATAATCATTTCAGGTTTTTTTGCAAAGTTAAGTGTTCATCTCCTTTGGGAAAATACCAATAAGTGCAATTGTTGGACGATATGATCAGAGTATGTTTACTTTTGTAGGAAGCCAGCATACTGTCTTCCACAGTGGCTGTGCCACTTTGCATTCCCACCAGCAGTGAGTGAGAGTTCCTGGTGCTGCATGTACTCACCAGTGTTGAGTGTTGTCAGTGTTCTGGGTTTTGGCCATTCCAATAGGTGTGTAGTGGTATCTCATTGTTTTAGTTTGCAATTCCCTAATGACATATGATGTGGAGCATCTTTTCATATGTTTATCCGCCGTCTTTATATTCTTTGGTGAGGAACTGAAGGAATGCCAAGGATTGATGGTCACCAGCAGAGGCTTGGAAGAGGCAAGGAAGGACAATCCCTTACAGGTTTCAGAGGGAGTTGGGCCCTGCTGACACCTTGTGTTTGGACTTCTAGCCTTCAGATCTGTAAGAAACTTAACTTCTGTTGTTCTAAGCCACCTAGTTTGGGGTACTTTGTTATGGAGGCCCTTGGAAACTAGTACATCATCTCATGCATTGTTTTGAGGATTAAATGATCTCATGTCTGTAAATTATCTAGCCCAGAGTATGGTACATGGTGAGCCTTTAATATAGTGCTTGCAATTATTTTAATTGTCATTATACTGAATTACGATTGTCTTTACTTCTTTGTCTGCGTGAAAGAGACTCTAAGTTGTCTATTAATATTTATTCTCCTCCCTTATTAAAAGATGCTAAATTTTAGCCAAGAATATTGCTCCACGTCCAAGTGAACAGCACTGATTAGTTAGAACTGAACAACAATATTATCCTCTTATCCTTCATTTTGTTTTACTCTGTTTTCCATATTTCCCTTAAGGAATAGGATTATTATAATTGCTTAAATGTTAAATAACAAAAGTAAAGAAAAATTCAAAGCTTCTGCAATAAAATAAATCTTCGAAGAGCTGATAGACAGCAAATGTTTAGCTGTATTTTTAGACATAGATCTAAATTGATATTACCACTAAAGTATGCTGTTCCGTTCTCAAAACACATCAGTGATATTCTTCATACATTCTGGTTCTTGAATCTAAAATTAATGTGGGCTGACATAAAAATTTCATTGTTCTTCATATGACAGAAGGTTTTGAAGAGTCATTTTATACATAAGATTCCAACTTCTTCATATACTTTTCATCAAAAACTCAGGAAACCAAGGAATTCATCTTGAGAAACCTTGAAACTCAGAACAAGAACATTTTATGTGCGTAGTGCCAGACCCCACAAGCTGTTTTGCTATTTAAGATACCCACTGGAAAAAGAAATTCACCTGAGCACTGCTTTCAAGGAATGTTTTTGAGTAGCGATGAAATCGGGTGATTACAGGTTGAATTATTGCCTGGTCAATTAGGAAACCACTGAAGCACAGAACTGTATTGACCAGCATCTTCCATCACAACATTCTAACAGAGCTCTAAGTCACACTAACAACTTTTGGGTAGACCACCTTCATTGTGTTCAAACATGCACTTCTCACAGAGTAACTTCTTGCAGGGAGGCTGAGAGAGCGCACAGAGAAAACAAAACTGAAAGATGAGAAATTGAAACTAGGGCAGGGGAAGGTAATAAAAGAGAGATGTGTTAACCTTCTAAAGAACCGCTATTGTTCTAACCCTAGAAAGTCATAAATTCAGAGACTCAGCCTGTCGTAGATCCAAAGGGTCATGGAAATCCAAGTCTTCTCTGGGATACCAGATCCTGTGAGGCAACCTAAAATTACCAAGTAACACATAAGTAACTGAAATATTCAGCCAGCCATCCTTCAGCGTTAATAGGATACTTAACGTATCTTGTTGCAGCAAATGCAATTGAAAATAGTGGGTCACTCCCTGGAAGAAACATGAAGTTGGTGAGGGGAGGAATCAGTTGGGTACAAACAGCTTCATTCCCATCAAAGGCAAGTTCTCATTCTCCTGTGTGTTCCAAGTAATTCACAGCACGATCCATCTTATACTAAAATATGGCTGAAAACTTTAACAAATAATTCACATCCATGGGGTTATTTACTTTCAAAAACGTAAACTTTTGAAGTTTTAAAATATATCCATCATAAGAAATTATGCACTGAATATTAATGACCTCTTGCTATTAACCAGGGGAAATACTTAAGTAAAACCCTCTGAGATCTCTAAAAAGGGACTAATGTTATATAAGAAAAATAGGAATGAAGGAACAAAAATTCTTCTTTCTAGGTCTGTGTTTCAACAGAAAGCCTATGGATCACCAGTGAAGATACATGTAAAATAATAGGCCTAAGTATGGTTTAGATATAACTCAAGGAGGGAAAATTTTATTAAAAAATCAAGTAGGCCTTTGATTAGTAGGAAGACACTTTGGTCTATAGGAGATGCCGCATTTATCGTTATATAAGTTTGCAAACATTATAATATCATTTATCTATGAGGCTGCTGCTATTTAAAATGATTGCTAATGATAAAGGGTACAAATATAGCAAATTGCTTCTTCAATATATCCTCTTTCAACATAAGGACTCTTTCCATGCAGTATCAAGGTACTTAACTGTCATGAAAGCTTTGCCTATCTGTAAACATTAGTGCATCCTAGTAGTCATGGCTGTGGATGTTTTCCCTCAAGGTCACTGTTGGCTTTTGTCTCATAACAGGACCTTACACCTCTTACATGTATCAATTCACTGGTCTTCCTATCTTCAATCTCCATTTATTTTCCAGATTGTTTCTAGATTGACATTTCTAAGAACAGGTGTGATTATGGCATCATCCTGATGATGCTGATTTGTTGACATAGAATTATCAAACCCTGCCTCGGTCACTCATTCCCTCAGCAACCTGTCTTGATAGCTGTGATTTCTCTATCATCTTAATTCCATGCATCCCATGTGGTGAGCACAATTCCCTTTCTCTCCAGTCCTGTATCCTGTCCCCAGTGGTCTTTCAACCCCACTGGTACCTCCAATCCATTCATCCTACCATCCTTTTAATATCCCTCACATTCCTTATGTCCTCACTTCTCTTTCTACTGGACTTAGGTTTCATGGTCAACGATCATGATGACTTCCTTGCCTCCCTCTGGCTTTGTAGTTCTTGTACTTATGAGGCAAAATCACAATCTTGGTTAAATCCAACTCTGCCTACTCTCCACCTACACCTGTGAAGCTGAATGAAGCTAGAGGAAGACACATGATCACTCTGTCGTTCATTTAATTTATTTTATTTTTTAAAATTGAAGTATAGGGCTTCCCTGGTGGTGCAGTGGTTGAGAATCTGCCTGCTAATGCAGGGGACACGGGTTCGAGCCCTGGTCTGGGAGGATCCCATATGCCACGGAGCAACTAGGCCTGTGAGCCACAACTACTGAGCCTGCGCGTCTGGAGCCCGTGCTCTGCAACAAGAGAGGCCGCGATAGTGAGAGGCCCGCGTACCGCGATGAAGAGTGGTCCCCGCTTGCCACAACTAGAGAAAGCCCTCACACAGAAACGAAGACCCAACACAGCAAAAATAAATAAATAAATTACTAAATTCCTACCCCCAACATCTTCTTAAAAAAAAAAAAAAATTGAAGTATAGTTGATTTACAATATTAGTTTCAGGTGTACAACATAATGACTCAATATTTTTATAGATTATATTGCATTTACAGTTATCATAAAATACTGGCTATATTCCCTGTGCTGTGCAATATATCCTTGCAGCTTATTTATTTCATACATAGTAGTTTGTACCTCTTATTTCCTACCCCTGGCTTGCCCTTCCCCCTTACCTCTCCCCACTGGTAACCACTAGTTTGTCCTCTGTATCTATGAGTCTGTTTCTGTTTGTTTGTTTGTTTGTTTGTTTTTTGCGGTATACAGGCCTCTCACTGCCGTGGCCTCTCCCGCTGTGGAGCACAGGCTCCGGACGCGCAGGCTCAGGGGCCATGGCTCATGGGCCCAGCCGCTCCGCGGCATGTGGGATCTTCCCGGACCGGGGCACGAACCCGTGTCCCCTGCATCAGCAGGCGGACTCTCAACCACTGCACCACCAGGGAAGCCCTGTTTCTGTTTTGTTCTATTCATTCATTTGTTTTATTTTTTGGATTCCATATATAAGTGATGACATTTAGTATTTATCTCTGACATTTCACTAAGCATAATACCCTCCAGGTCCATCCTTGTTGTTGCAAGTGGCAAAATTTCCTTCTTTTTTATGGCTGAGTAGTATTCCATGGTATATATGTACCACAACTTCTTCATCCATTCATGTGACAGTCTCACTGTTAGAAACATGTAAGTGCTTCTAACAGTGGTCTCCTAATGCCAGGCAATCACACTATACTTTCCTAGCATGTTTACTCCCAAGCTCTCTCTTAGAAGCCTTCTTCACCTATTAACATCCTCACCCATGTAGTTTGCTTTCCTGCCCTTTGAACTTTTCACATTACTGTCTGAGGCCCATCCCTTGACTCCTGCACTAGATACCATTTCCTCTCATTTGCTCAAGGACATTGCTCCAGCAATTTTCCACTCTTTCTCCTGCCTCATCATCTTTTCTCCTTACTGGATCATTCCAGCTGGCACACGAGTATGCTCTGATTTCCTCATCTTAAAAACCAAAACGACAAAGTTCCTTTTGATCCCACTTCTCCCACCAGTACCAGTTAGCAGCACATTTTCTTTCTTGCATTGACATCCAGGTACCATACCCTCTTGGGTTTCATCCCGCGTTACTTCTCCTTCCTCCTCGGCCTCCTTTGCTTGCAGCTCCTCCCTGTTTAATTTTAGTGTATGCCAGTGCTCAGACCTTGATTCTCTTTCTTTCTCTATGCTCTTTCTACCCTTGAGGGTGTCAGCCAGTGTTATGGCTTTAAAAATCATGTATGTGCTGGTGACTCCCAATTATATATCTCCAATTCGGATATTCTGCTGAAATCCAGACTAGTAATATCTCCAAATGCTGTATTGACATTCCTTTTTGATGTCTAATATTAAACTCAATGTGTTCGGAACCATTTTTTTCTTCCAAAATACATTTTACCCACAGCCTTTGTCATCTCATTTAATGGCAACTCCTTCCTTCCAGCTGCTGAGGTTAAAAACCTTGGATTCATTTTTGACTCCCCTTATTTTCTCACATCTTCTCACCAGTCTTTCAGAATCCTGTTGGGTCTATATTCAAACTACACCTAGAATCTGACCGCTTCTCCCCTCCTCCACTGCTATAGTCCTGGTCTGAGCTACGGTCATCTTCACATAGACAATGCAGTAGCCTCCTAACTGGTCTTCCTGCTTTTACCCTTGCCCCACCTCCTGGCTGCTGGATGATTCTTCATCCAGCAGCCAGAGCAATGCTTTGAAATTCGAATTCAGTGTGGGTCACTTCTCTGTTCAAAACCTTGCAACTCGTCCCCATTTAACTCAGTAAAAGCCAAGGTTTTTACAGGTCCTTTGTTATCTGCTCCCTCTCTCTACATGTTCACTTCTTCGATTTAATTTCTTATTCATCTACTCATTTTTGCTCTGTTTCAGCAACGTCCTAGCCCTTTGTGTCAGCTGTTTCCTCTGCTTGGAACCGTCTTCTTCCAATTGTCAGCATGACAAATTCCCTCCCCTGCCTCTAGTCTTTCCTGAATGTCATTTTCTCAAGGAGACCTACCCTGAACTCCCTATATAACATTACGTTCTCTCCTGCTACTCCAACGCTATGGATTCCCTCCTTACCCTACTCTACGTTATTTTTTGTACAGGCATTCGTTATTTTTTAACACACTAGATAACTTACTAATATCATTTCCATTAAATATCTCCCTTTCTCCTTTGGGATGTAAACTCCAGGCAGACATAGATCTTTGTTTTGTTCACACGTGTAACTGAAGTATCTAGACCAGTCCCTGTCATTTAGTTGGTGATCAATACATTTGTTTTGTTTGTTTGTTTGTTTGTTTGTTTTGCGGTACGCGGGCCTCTCACTGCTATGGCCTCTCCCATTGCAGAACACAGGCTCTGGACGCGCAGGCTCAGCGGCCATGGCTCACGGGCCCAGCCGCTCTGCGGCATGTGGGATCTTCCCGGACCGGGGAACGAACCCATGTTCCCTGCATCGGCAGGCAGACTCTCAACCACTGTGCCATCAGGGAAGCCCATCAATACATTTTTTTT
>NW_006787203.1:937286-938591 GCF_000442215.2 Lipotes vexillifer
TTTTTTTTTTTTTTTTTTTTTTTTTTTTTGCGGTACGCGGGCCTCTCACCGCTGTGGCCCCTTCCGCTGTGGAGCACAGGCTCCGGACGCGCAGGCCCAGCGGCCACGGCTCACGGACCCAGCCGCTCCGCGGCACGTGGGATCCTCCCAGACCGGGGCACGAACCCGCGTCTCCTGAATCAGCAGGCGGACTCCCAACCACTGCGCCACCAGGGAAGCCCAATACATTTGTTTTTGAATGAACAAATATGAGTGTAATTTTGTATGATGTGCAGTCTGTTTTCAAAAATTATATTTGACTTTAGATGGATGCATTCAAGATATGCTAGAGAAAGTTGATGTAAATACTTATTTTCAGCACATTTAATTCCCTTCTACAACTTCTAAGCGATATCCTACTCCTCAGCAAAATATTAGACTTTGGTTTGGGGTGTTGTGCTGCCATCTAATGAGGTAAATATAAATTACGTAAATTTCCTTTTATTCTGCTGTTGCAATGCCTTTTTCTTCAGGAACGTCCCCTTACCTTCCTAGAGTTGCAAAGACTTGAGGGGAATATTAACTAGTAGATTTTGATCCATATCCTTGTATGCATGCAAGTGGAAGCGTGCAAGCAGCTCTCTTGAAGTCTGAAAGTGCCCGATGTTCAAAGCTGATGCAGAGTAAAAGATTATATCAATTACAAAGGTATTATCTTTACTTCAGATAACATTTGCACTGGAAAATGAAACAATTTTATGGGTCACACTTTTATTTACAAAATAAACCTCCGGTTTGACCTTGTACTGACCTGGAACATGGGGGATTTCTTTACCATAAAATGGAGCCCAGAGGGAAAATTTGCAAGAGACTTAGGAAAGTGAAAGAGAAGGACTGCATTTCTTTTTCTATGCCCGAGACTCAAAAACAGCTTACTGGGGCTGGAATTTTAGAGGTAGTGGACCACAACAGATTTGATTCAGAAGCCAACTTTGCAGGAAATATCTCACAGGACTGTAGACATGGTTCAGCTTTAAGGACCTTGTAACAAAGGGAAATACTGAGGCACAGAAGCCTGTCTGATGATTGATTATGGAGCAACATTCTGAGAGGACTAAATGAAGACCCCTCACAACTTAAAATATTATAGAAAATTTATTACAGTGGCTCCAATGTCTATCATTTTATGCATGCTGTGCATGTGTTTCCCAAGGACTAGAAAATTATCCACATTATATTGGCAATCTAATCCACAGTCTGCCTTCATCTCATATATTTTTCCTCTCCCAGGAAGTTGTTTCTCTACCCTGTTCTTTTTTTTTTTTT
>NW_006787203.1:943285-946637 GCF_000442215.2 Lipotes vexillifer
ACGTGGGATCCTCCCGGACCGGGGCACGAACCCGCGTCCCCTGCATCGGCAGGCGGACCCCCAACCACTGCGCCACCAGGGAAGCCCTATTTTTAGCCTTTTGAGGAACCTCCACACTGTTTTCCATAGTGGCTGCAACAATTTACATTCCTACAAACTACGAAGGGTTCCCTTTTCTCCACATCCTCTCCAGCACTTGTTATTTGTAGACTTTTTAATTTTATTATATATATATTTTTATACCTCCAGTTTTTTTGAAAGACACTGAAGAACTTAAGAAAAGTAAAGACTCTTAGGAAAAGATGTATAAAATATCACATGAAAGAGGGAACTCTCTCAACTCTAAGTAGATAGTGAATAACAATAGAAGTAGGTATGCTGCAATAACTTTTTTTTTCTTTTTTTAAAATACCTCTTTATTGGAGTATAATTGCTTTACAATGGTGTGTTAGTTTCTGCTTTATAACAACGTGAATCACATACATATGTTCCCATATCTCTTCCCTCTTGCGTCTCCCTCCCTCCCACCTTCCCTATCCCACCCCTCCAGGCGGTCACAAAGCACCGAGCTGATCTCCCTGTGCTATGTGGCTGCTTTGTAGACTTTAAATGATAGCCATTCTGACAAATGTGAGATGATATCTCACTGTTGCTTTGATTTGCATTTCTCTAACAATTAGTGAGGTTGAGCATCTTTTCATATGCCTGTTAGCCATCTGTATGTCTTTCTACCTTGTTCTTTATGATTGCTAAGAGTTTCTTCTATTTAGTTTTTTATTTTTATTTTTTACTTTTTTTTACTTGAACTGTGTATGTATGGAACATACATCTTGAATTTTCCCCTTTTTAAGACTCGAGGTCTTAAAAAGTCATGTTTATTTTATAGACCACAAGGCCATGTTATTATTTTTTATTATGATAATCTGCAATGTTAATGCAGTCTCTTGGCTTGTTTATTCTTAAAAATCAATTTAACAGAAATATCTCTAACCTCAAGTGCTTGACAGTTTGAATGGCATCAGATACAAAGTAGAAAATTGACATCCTGGCTAAAATTCTATGCAAAATTTATACTAGAATGAGTCCTTAAATGAATTTCAATAAATCCATTCTCTTCCAAATATTTTTTATCAAGTATCTACAAGTGAATTTACTAAGAAAAAATCTGTATATGATTCCAAATATTTTTAGATTTTGATTGGTTAACTTTCATAGTAGGACAACCCTTAAGGAGTCTCTGTATCACTATTTCAGCTACAGAACCATGAGGCTAAATTTGTGCTCTGTGTTCCTTCTTCCTCTAGAATTCATTTCGTTTACTTAAATGCTTGAAGCTTGATTCTGTTCTCACCCTCTATCACTCAAGAATTATAATAACTTGCAGTATTGAATAAGTAGGAGGAATATTGCTGAAAATAATTCAAAAGTCTTGACTATGCTTGTAGAAATTGAGTCTCATACTATTGTTAATCCTGACTTTGTATTTTAAATGAAGTACTAATTTATTTAAACCATTTTATATAAAACAATTCCAGACCACTTAAATTTTCTCTTCTCAGAAGCAATAACAATCTACTGGTAGCTTTTTGGAAGCTCACGGGTTGCTTTTTATGGTTGGAAAAGTATGAGTCATGTACTAAGTTGTTTCCTTAATGTAAATTAATGTGCAAGGCAAAGTGGAAACTGATAAGTTATAAATGATTATTATCTTTCATGAATTCTTGCTTTTAGAAATTCCTGTTTTTTTCAAATTATGTGAAATTCACAGCCTATTTTCCATTTATGTTTCCTCACTAGCATAGTTTTAAAGCATAAGATAGCTCTAAACAAGTAGAAGCCAACGCTAGAGGTTGTCAAGTATCCCTTCCCTGTTCAACCCTTCTGTTCATTTCTCCCCAGGCTGTTCATTTGTTTAGTGTCTAACCTTCCAGATAGTGAGAACCATCTCTGGTCAAGGGTATGAGTGAGTGCAAGCTCCCGCCAGAAACTAGAAGGCAAGGGCTAGGCAGAAAGATCACTGGACCTTTCTCTCATTTCAGCAAATAAGTAAAGAGGGTTGAGTATGTGAACCATTTCTCAAACAGAGCATGAAAGAGGAAAAGCTGTGACAGTGAAGAATTTGCTCATCCTTGTGGACCTCAGGGTTGGTTTAATCCTCATCTATGGAATGTGATTTAAAAGGCTAGATGTCAGAGGGAAAGTCTAAAGTGAATGAATAACCCATATGTTCAGCAAGGAAGTAGAGCAGTATATGATTGGTCACCAATAACTAGAGTTAGCTTTATGCAGTGCATATTCACAGTGTAGAGTAATGGCATTGACTAGTAACCAAGGGGTAGGGAACACTTTATGCCAAATAAAAGACTTCCTTCTTAGTACAGTTCTATAAATGCGCAAGTCTTGTAGAAAAATGTCTATTTCCCTTTAGTGCTTGACTTAAAATGTAACTTCCTTCCTAAACCTAATCCCCAGCTCTGTGCATTTCTTTCACAGTATTTAGCACAGTATGGATTTTTTGCATGTGATTATTTGTGTGTGTGTGTCTCCTCCACTAGACTGTAAGCGCCACAGGGCTGGAACAAGGTCTCTTTTGCTGATCATTGCATCTTCATTGCCTATCACAGCACCTGGCACATAGTAGGTATTCAGTAAATAATTGTTGGATGAGTGAAATTGACAATGTGTATGTATATCTGTGCCAGATGATGTTTTCATGTAACTAGCCATGTCTGAATTCTAATGATGACCACAGCTTGGGTTCAAATCTGATCTCTCTCAGTCTGTACGCCCATGTCAGAAGATAATACAGATATGAAGTAATAAGGGCTTGAACGCATTTGAAGTGAACTAATGGGATACTTCTTTTCTTATAACGATTTAGAACAATAGGGAGAATTCTTCCCATAAGAATATCGCTAATCTGGTCATTACCAGCGGAGCTAGCAAGGTTCTGAACTGGCCAGTAGGTGAAGACTAAAGTTCCATCTGTGCTATTTAATGGATATAATGACCGACAACAAGTAACTGAGCTTCCACGGGCTTCACTTCCTTCTTATGAAAGCTGAGGGGGTTGGACTAGATGGTGTTCAGCTTCTTCCTTTGTGTGCCACATACCTTTCCATGACCATGGACGCAGAGATTTGAGGTTTCTTTAGCAGGACCCCCTGGTTGGGAAGCCTGACATGGGGCTCAGAACCTTCAGTACAGTGGGTGGACTTCTGTGGTATAAGTGTTCTCCAGTCTGTGAGTCACCCACCCAGCAGTTATGGGATTTGATTTTACTGTGATTGTGCCCCTCCTACCGTCTCATTGTGGCTTCTCCTTTGTCTTTGGATGTGGGGTATCTTTTTTG
>NW_006787203.1:947027-1026326 GCF_000442215.2 Lipotes vexillifer
GCAGGAATGGAAGACAACTAGAGATAATGGCTATCCTACAGACCTTGACACTCAGTAAAAATTTTAAAGTTAAGAAACATGAGATCTTAGGAAACTCATGAAAAAAGGATAGAATGAACAATCTAGACTCCCACTGCCATGAGGATAATCCACTTTGGATCCTTCAGCTAGCAATACTGTTAGTGCGTTGCTGAACTTCCCATGTTGTGAACAATGACTAACTTTCCATTTTTAAAATCACCCTCTAAGATGCAAAGTCTGAGGAATAACCAGTCAAGCAGGGTCATGTCCCTTGCTCATGCCCTGGCTACCTGGACCATCTGTCTTCCATTCTCTTTCCATAGAGACAACCAAGGCCTTGCTTCCTTTCTAGTCTAGCTGATCAGTTTCTGGGGAAGCAAAACTAACAAACCTCTGCTATATTGGACTTGTGACAAAATAACAATCTAGTGAGTTCTTTAATCTTATTCTGAGGCTGAATGAAATAGCTTCATGGCATGGATCCAGATTTAGTAAATGTCTTAGACAGAACTAGGAGATGAATGGTTTATGTGCCAACCTTTGTTCCTGTGCATCACAGGACACCCACTGCTTTGAAAGCTGCTCCAGGTTTTCTGGAGGGTCAGAGGAGGCTGTCCTTTTCCAACACTGCCAGCAGCCACCCAGAGACCACGGCCACTGGGGACAATTATTTGTCTTCTATGCCTGTGCTTCTTCCGCTGTCTTACTGCCCTGGAGCTATGAAATTTGACTATTGCTCTGATGATAAAAATGCATCCCATTGAAAGTGTGCCGTGGCCGCTCTTGTTTTAACAAATAGTTTCAAGGAATTCTTCATTAATAAGGGGGATATATAAAGGTTCCAAACCAACTTGATCTTACTTAAGGAAATAACCTGACATGATTTCAAGCATCCTTTTCTATGTGATTAACCCCACTAATCTGCTAATCTGCTAATCTTCTCCGTCCTGATCCCCAAGTTTTCAATTATATCTTCTACTGTTTTATTTAAACTTTGTAATTTCATGTATGTTAATATGAAGTTATTATGAATCCTTTATGGACAGTATCTATATAGTAATCTACTCATTCAAAAAAGAACTAAGGACATTCAGTGTTTTAAGTGCTGAGTATACAATCGATGAACAAGAGTCAGTTCCTATTCTCAGGTATCATACAACCTTGTGAGGCAAATATATATGTAAAAAATTATAGTACAGTATTATGAGGCATGGTGTATATGTCTCCACAGAGTGTCCTGGGGGCAGAGTGGATGGGCACCCAACCTCTCAGTGGGCAAGGGTAGAAAGGGTTGTCATAGAAAGTTTTTCAGAGAAGTTGACAATTGACCTGAAATCAAGAGGAAAGAAAATATTTTTTACATAGGAGAAGCATAATAATGGCATTTTGGAATGTGGAAACAATATCTGTAAAGTGAGCCTGGCATAATTGGTGAGTGGAAGGTAGTTTGGTTATGACTGGTGTATATTTGGATTTATCATTGGTGAGGTAGAATTTTTGGTGTGGAAGGGCAATGATCACATTTGAGCTTGAGGCAGATCACTTTGGTGGCAATCGCTGTGGAAGGTGATGGAGAGGAAGCGGCACTCAGGCATATGTATGTGTATAGGTGTGTGTGTGCATGTGTGTATGTGTGTGTGTGTGTCACTGTGTGTGTCTGTGTGTATGTCCTCAGAGGGGAACAGGGAAGCCAATGACAATGTCAGGGTGGCATAGTACCTTCCCCTTTCTGGCTTTTAAACTCCAGTGCAGAGGTGTGTGTGTGTGCGCGCGCGTGTGTGTGTGTGTGTGTGCACGCACGCACATGTGCACATGTAAAGGGAAACACCTAGGAAAAAGTTATACCCAAAAGGGAAACTGAATAAGACTGGCTAAATGAGAAAAGGGAATAAATCTATAAGTGGACAGTTATACATGAATACTAATTTTGAATTGAATAAAAGACTTATGTGTTTATATAAATTCAAATGGCACATACATTTCCTCAGTTGGGGTTCTGTTTTCAAGCTTGAAGCATCTAGCATTGGTAATACGTGTATGCATATGCCACTAGGTAGCACATTAGTTGGTTCACACACAAAAATACAGCATGGATCTCAGAGCCATCTGTCATATGCTCGGCTAGGTGATGTTAGAAAATGAGCAGATCTTTGAGGCCATTAAATTGTGAGATACTGAAATAATATAGAATCATATTCTCAAGATTAGGAAGGACTTAGAACTGTTTGGTTCTTCCAGTTAGTGGCCACTATTTATTTTTAAACCTCACTCATTGCTGAGTATGTGATCAAAGACACAATGTAAGGAAAGCAGGCAAATATTCCTTCTGGTTTCCTTTCCTGCTTCTCTCTCCCTTTCTGGCACATGTTTGCTGTCTGCCAGGCTCTGTGCTCCATGCTGGGGCATCAGGAAGGCTCAGACACAGATCCTGATCTCGTGGAACTCAATTTCTCTAAGAGGATACAGACAGGACAAGAACTAATTATAATGCAATTTAATAAGTACTCTAATAATTGAATGAGACAAGATTTGGGAGAATGGAGAAAAGAACAATTAATTATTGTTGCCCCGCAGAATTGTAGAAGTCTTCACAGAGGAGGTGACACCTGACCTGGCTGTTGAAGGATGGACAAGATTTTGCCTTGTTAGGAGATACGTCAACTGGGAATTGCAGACTTCAGACGGAACACATTTCCTTACCATTCTAAAGGAGCCTCCTGAGCCTGTGTTCAGTGACTCAAGAACTTGAGGACATATGTTAATGTTGAAAAAGCAGACTAATTAAATTCTAAAATTGGATTAAAAACTTGGACCAAAGTCTGGGCGTGACGGTGACATGCGGAAGGAAAAGAGAAACAATATTTGCTGTTTGCTACCATTGATCAAGGGCTTAATATAGTTGATCTCAACCCCCAAATCAGCAAAGTGGGTATTAGTACTTTTTCACTTTTAAAGGTAAGAAAAATGCTCAAGGTCACTCAACAGTAATAGCCAATATTTGGACTTGGATACTTCTGACTGCTAAAGTCAACGTGATTTTCACAGCACGCTCTTGCCTTTATGCACCTGTGTTGGGTATACTATATACATATACACACAAATACAGAACATTGTAAACAAACAAAAATACATACATACAAATAAATAAATAAATCTTACACACACACATATATATCTTACTTGTGCTCTTTTCCATGGTATGCATCTGTGTTGTAGGAAAATTTTTGCCCACTAACATAAGTGATTTGGAAATAAAGTATATTATGCTCTTCAAGATAAACGCTTTATTAGGGAATAACTTTGGAATTTATGTAAATGGACACTAGCAGGCCTAATCCTGGCTTGAGCCGTGCTCTTTTGTTTTATTTTGGTACGAAATATCAGCGGGACAGCCTGTACCTGTGGCAAGATTCAGCCCATTGCTGAATCTTTTTACTGAGAAGCTTTCGACACAGAGCTTAGTTACTGTTTACTAACACTTACAAGTGTTAAAATCTTTCATGTCAACAGGTTGCGGATCTGGCTGTTGAGTCAATGGGGGCATTTTGTTGACTTCATAGGGTTCTTACAAAGGAGATCAAAGGGATGCATTATGTTTCAATACATAACTTTATAGGACAGATGGAATCCACCTTGAAAGACCCATGACACTTAAAGCCAGATTATCAAAAGTTTCAGACACTAAAACCTATTAGGTTGCTCCAACCTTTTCCTCACACGGTCAGCACTTTTTAGCTTCATTTATAGGTAGTGGACAGTCCAATTTGAATTTTAACTACTGCCAAAGTTCAAGCATGGGTTAGAAGGATGGCCACTGAAATATGGGTTCTTCTAATGATACTGTGGTCTGGTATGTGAACTTGCTGCCTTGAATGGTGATATCACACAAATGGCTAAATCACTCTATTTGAATAAAGAAATTACCCACTCATAAATTTTGGGAAGAATTCTGGAGCTTGGTGTTTGGCTGCATGGCAGCTTTGCAAGTCTGTCATATCTCTGAAGAGAAAAGGGCATGAAAGTTTTTTGTTCTCTCATCTTCCGGAAACTCCAAAGGGATTCTGCTCCTGTCCACATTTAACGTTGGAAATACACACAACCTTTGAGTTTCCCCCCTGAAGCCTGAAACAAACTGCAGTGTTACAAATGAGGGTGGTGCCCTCGAGTATCCCTATATTTTTAATCTGTGAAAAGACATGATTTCTGTACATCCAGACCATTAACGATTAAAGCTCATCAAAAATCTTATTTTGTAAAAACAATATATATAGTAATTTAAAATAATTATTTTATAAATTAAGATGATTAAGAGACATCTTGCTATTTGATGAAATAGGCATTTAACCCAGTGTTTGAAAATAGTTTTAAATGTAATTATGTCCCAATTACTTTAACATATACAACATTCCAGTACTTTACTATCTTTCACATATACTGCTATTTTAAGTGGTGCTGCAAAATGAAATCTTTTGGATTTTCTATAAAGTTTCCAAGTTTCACAATTTAAAAAATTCTTATTTTTCTATTACTTTAAGCAGTTGGTTTAATTAAACATTTTCCCAAACGATGCTTTATTTGTTCATTTCTTAGTGACTCATCTATTTATCAACTTAAGATTTCAAAAAAGTAGATGAAAACAAATGTTTACTATTTTAAAAATAATATGACTATATATGGCACTAATTTGATTAAGCTTGCAAATGTTTCAAGTCTACAAATTACATGTCTAGTATTTGCGAGATAACTTTGTCTTTCAAAAAATTTTTTTCAGAAATTCATATATGCTATATTTAGACTTGATAAATTTTCTAGTAATAAAATAAAAATTGGCTACCATACATACTGTGCAATGTCATAAGTTTACTTTGCTTTAAATAATAATTTATTTTCTTTTGGTGTTTTTAGAAATCTGCTCCCCTCACTCCCCATTTCTGTTAAGAGCAACTAGGAATGTGTTTTTCTATTCATATAGTTCCCTTCCAAGCATGTTGCCAGATATATTCTATAATTAAGCATTAAACCTTGTCATATAGAGCACTTTTGTTTGCCCGCTCTTCTGAGCATCACCCTTTGAAGAGTGTGCTTTACCGCTTCTGTCTTGCGGGGACCCATCAAGAGCAGCAGAGGTTAAAGGCATCTACCCACCCAGCAGGTGTGGAAGTAGGAGAAGTCTCCGTCTTCCTTTGTTGGCGGTTCTGAAAGCGCAGGTGTTGAACGTCAGCATCATCATTCTGTTTGATAGTTGGGCTTTTGTGTGTGTCAGGTGGGACATTTACACTAAATCTGAAGAAAAAAAACCACCCATAACTTTGTTGTCTGAGAAGCATAAAACAGATTTTTTTTTTTTTTTACTGGTTTTAAAGCTGCAAAGATTGGAGTGGCTTTACCTGTCAAGACTTCAGGTAGGAGTCTTGTTTTAACTTGACCATAAAAACAGATACAGTTTATTCCTTATTAAAAAAAATAAACATGAAATTGTTCTAAGTAGAGCACTAGATATTTCTAGCATTTAACAGAGTCCTTGGGCAAAGTGAATGTTTTGCCCTTATTGGAAGATACCCCACCTTTAAGATACTTCTATTTATTTGGATCCTTTAGGTTTAAATGATAATTGTACTTTGTTTTCTATCACACTATCTGTCGACTTAAATTAAGATGTATGTAGCACCAGGTCAGAGGCACTGAAGAAAATCTCCCTTTAAAACACAGAAATTATCTCTGGTATCTCTTGGTTGCCCCGGCTCCAATTCGGCTGTCACTTCTGCTCCATGATTCATTCTGATAATAGTAACCAGCTGTTGATTTAAAAAAAATCTGTCATTGCTAAAGTTCAGTGCAGGCTTATTGGTTCTTTCTGAAATTGCCAAAACAATATAATAATGATTTTTATGTTCTTTATACCCAAATATGTTATTGTCTTTCTGCAATCAGGTGGAAAAGTACATCTGTCATGCTTTGAATTCCCTTCACATCTGAGCATGACTCAAATGGAAAAATAATTCTTACGTTTGCATCACATGGAAAAGTATCAGAAAGGTTGTTAGGGCTCCATAGTATCAACATGTGACAACACTGATTTTCCTAAATATCTTAGTATCGTGTGTTCGCTTTTAAAAAAAATTATTTAACATTTTTGTCTTTATCACCCAAGAGAAGAGGCTATGTGGCTCAAGAAGTGTCAATAATTGGATAAACTAAAAAGCATTTGTCTCTCCAATTAATTATTATATTTTAAGCCACAGAAATTGGTAGGAAGGTGAAGCCATTTTATTAAAGAATTTTAAAATAGCCTTTACATGTTTTTAATATTAAGACTTGCTTATGATACAAATTAAATATTGAATATTCTAATAAAAATTTTTGTTCAAAGATTGAATAACCACATACATTCTCATTATGATAAGAGCTACTATTTATTTTGGGCCTACTTTATGTCAAGTAGCCTCTTTAATCTTTTATACCAAATATTATTCAAAGTGTGAGAAAACTGAGACTAGGAAAAGTTTAAGTAACTTGCAGTCACCCAGCTAATAAGTGACAGCTGAAATTCAAACTCACCCCCAGCTGATTCCCAAATAGTTCTTTTTTCCAGCCCTTGCTTCTTAGTAAAAAAATATATATATGTACACATGTATATATGAAGAAAGAATTGCATAATATGATGTTAGAATTAATTGCATTTTTAGGTTACAGTACATTCATTAACAAAATCTTCCTTGGGTTTACTGTATTACAAAAAAAATTCTAACACACACACATACACACACACTTGCTTTAAGAGAGTTTAAATAGGAAAACAATTGATATTACATAAGCACGTTTCCTGTGTGCTTGACATGAATCATCTCATTTATTTGTCAAACCCCTATGGACTAGATACTGTTATTATGATTCCCATTTTACACAGATAAATACACTGAAGCCTAAAAATTTAACAATCAAACAGAAAAGCTAGGTTTTGAACTTATGCCTCTCCAATTCTAGGAGCTAGGCTATATTTCATGCTAGCCTTACTCTGTCGATCAGTTTTTACTGAACAAATTTGAATGTAAAGAATCCACAGGATTTGAGGTTAAACTTACACTGTTCCCAGTCTATATTGTAAAAGTTGTGTGCATTTGTTTAATTAAATCTAATATGAAATTCTTTTCCTTGTGATTTTCCACTGTCTCCCAAAATTGTACGAAAAAGAAAAGAGCAGTTAATGAGGAATTCTAGTGTAGTTATTGAAGTTTTACTGTATCTTGAGTCTCACTACTAAAAAAAGATAATATTGGAAAAACGAAAGAGGCAGGAAGGTACCTAGGCCACCTGAGCACAGCCCTTGCTCTGGAGTTAGTTGGCTTTGGTGAGAACTCTGTGAAAAAATTTGGTCAGAATTTGGTTGGATGAGAAACTGTTGTCCTTTATTCCCTCTGTGGAAATGTTACTGTGTGTTGAACTTTCTTGTGAATTTTGTGGTTATTTTGTTTTCACCATTCTTCTAAGTATTTTTACCCTGCGTTTTTAGTGTATCAGAAGAACACAGAGAAAACAAACCTAATTCACAGGTGTACTGAGGAGCTCAAATGAATTAACACATGTAATTTTGAACTTACTTTATACCCTGAAAGATGTTCCATGTTGTTTTTGTATCCTTTACAGTATGGTTATCAACTCTATTATAATAGACCAATGGATTAACATAAATATTACAAAAACAGTAATTCAGTCAAGATTCAGTCAATAAGTTTGACTTCTAAGTCCAGGTCACCCTGTAAGCATTTCTTTCTCATCCTAAAAATTGCCTTTTGTGGATCCAGCTTATTATAGTTATTTAGCCAGGTTTTAGTCTTTATTATAGAGTTCATATGCAAACTAATATTAATGAATTTAAGTATATCAGTAAAATAATAGTGCTAAGCCTCTAGTGAATTCTATCACTGTAATTGCTAAATTAAGCCTAATGTGTGAGTGTTTATAAGCACGTATGCATGTTGCTCCACTTGAATCTGTAATATTTTACATGATTAGAAATAAATTATAGTTTTTCACATGCAGGTAAACCTTAAAATGATGTGCTCTTATGTTTTTGGAAGTTAGTTGAATTTTGAGTTTTTGAGATAATTTCTTTTTCTCTCTTAGACTGTTCTTCAATATTGCTTCTAGAAAGATCATTATTTATTCTATTCTCATTGCTCTAGGATACTTGAAGTAAAGGCAACACTTTAACCCAAAGTATGTTGTTTTATATTAAATAAGTTATTGTATAAGGTTATATATAAAACAGAAATACCTTCAGATACTATGTAGCCACTGTTAAAGAGTAAGCTAGATGTACCAAACAGATTATGTATTTTTATATTTATAATTTCTTTATTTGACTTAATATCCAAATAAATTTAAAACAGTGTGATTAATTGCTATAGCTCTTGTCTCTTTAATCTCCAATTCCTCTTCCATCCTCTGCAATTTATTTTTTTTCAGCATTTTTAAGATATAATTGACATATAACCTTGTGGAGTTTAAGGTGTACAATGTGTTGATTTGATGCCCTTCTATATTGCAAAATGATTACTACCATAACATTAGCTAACACCTCCATCACATCACTTAATTACCATTTCTTTTTTTGTGGTGAGAACAAGATCTACTCTCTTAGCAACCTTCAAGTATATAATTCAGTATTATTAACTGAATTATAATCACCATTCTGTACATTAGGTCCCCAGAACTCATTCATCCTATATCTGGAAGTTTGTAGCTGTTGACTAACATCTCCCTATTTCTAGATCATATTAACTGGGCATGTTTAAATATGTAGGCATCTTCTTTACTTCTACCAAGAAATCAAGTCTCTCTAATTTTTTTTGATAATGTTTTCATCCAACAGTCACCTTCCCACATTTGAAAAGGAGGTTTACGTGTGAGATAGCATATGTTTTGTTCTTCTAAATCTGTAACATGGGAAAGATAGCACAAGCACAATGAATGATAAATGGCAACGGACACAGTTTCACAATAGCAAGTTCTGAGTGTGGGACTTTATCACACTAGAGCGTGTCTGACCTTGAACACGCAGCATTAGCTGACTTTCCATCTAAGCATATTTCTAACTGTTATAGGAGAAGCCAGAAATTTGCATTTTTATATGAAAACTTCCAATTTTCAAAGATTGGCAATGAATTAAAAAATTTTTTTTAACACATGATACTTGCTAGAATGAATTAAAGCTCAAGGTCCACAGGCCTCCAGTTTATGGCAACTGGCCCTGTTTTTCTCTTCACATAGTTCACCCAGAGAAATAGATTTCCCATCAACCCAAAATGTAATATTTCCCTCCTCTCCAAATGTTTCCATTTCTCAGCATTATTAGTGACATTTTTGCCATTCTTCTTTTAATAGAAATATTAGTGTGCAAGCATCCAGGTTAGCTATTTTGAAGCTTTGCTGGGTCAAAAATTTTAGAAACAATTTAGTCCACTTTCCTTATTTTATTTTAAAATTTTTGGCCGCAGCCCACAGCATGTGGGATCTTAGTTCCCCAATCCTTTAGTTCCCCAACCAGAGATCAAACCCATGCCCCCTGCACTGGAAGGCAGAGTCTTAACCACTGGACCGCCAGGGAAGTCCCTCCTCACTTTTTAAATGAGAAAAATGAGACATAGGAGCACTTGTCCTTTCCTGCACTTTAATTTTATGATTTGTCCAGTAACATTCTTTCTGGAGGATTTTGTACAAAGTAAATTTCAGTTTAGTTCACTAGACTTGTATTGCAGTATTCTCAGAATATAGTTTCTTAAAAAAATTATCTGGTTTATTTACTGAGGGCTCCTGTTGTAGATACTGTCCACTTTATCCTTTAATATCCCAATTGTGAGAATCCTCAGAGGAGAAAATTCCATTGGATCTCATTGTAAGGAAAAGTGTTGCTTCTCTGATGACACCAGGATATCCAGTCTTATGATCAGTTTGGATTCTGAGTCTGACTGTGTTTCCTCAGTGTGTTGGCCACCAGGAAAGTCAGGGCCAAATTAGCAATTGACATTTAGGAACTGACTTGAAGGACCTTAAGGCCTGCCTTTCTTTGCTTAATATTTCTCTTGGTCTTTTTTATCTGTAGAGCTGCTCTCTCTGATTATAGTTATCTGTTTTATTATTTTCCAGTATATTATATGTATTTCTGTAAGCCACACAAAATATTTTGCAAAAATTCCAGGAATATAAATAAATACATATGTGTATATGTATACTTACCTTTATAAATCTGCATATATTTATACATATACACACACATATATACATTTATATAAAAACAACTCTTCAGAGTAGGTTGTGTCTTTCACAATTACCTACTAATTTCAGCAATTATCATTTTAAAATTAATAATCTAAAATAAGCACTTAATCTATCTTTTAATGAATCTGTTTCTCTAACATGTTTATTGAGCAAAGGGGGAATGATTGACCAAGCAAGTTTTCATTATTTAAGGTCAGGATACTATCTTTTGGGACAGCACATAAAACTCCTATAGAATGGATATCCACATTGTATCCATGTTCTTTAAAGCTGATCTGCTTTGCCAACCTTGAATTATAGAGTTCCTAAGGCACGGACAATTCTGCTTTAATATGCTTTACACATTATGTAACACTTTCTTACAGATGCTTAATAAAAGCCTTTAGTGTAGTTGGATTATTTTCATTTTATATGGGAGGGTGTTCCTATTTTCTAGAAATGGAAGTAAACAAAAATATTGCTGAGAATCTGGAATGTTCCAGGTACTCTGTCCATGTATTTTCTCACTAAATGTTCAATATTCTCACACAATAGGTCGTTATCCTTATTCTGTTTGGTTAGAAAACCAAGCCTCTGACTTTCCTGAGTCATGTATCACCAGTGATTCTCAAGCTGTGATCAAATTCTATCCATCCATGTACCCCCCCCCATTTTTATGGCACTGCTTTTCAGGAAGACTAATTTGGGGGATTCATCTGAATTAGTTTTATGCTCACCTTCCACTAACCTACCCCTGCAAAATAGTATTTTAATCTTCAGATAAAGAAAAGATTTGGTAGGTTTGTGGAAGTCAGTGTTCATTTAGGTCCAACGGGGGTGTGATTAAATGCCTTTATACACATTTATCTCAACTGAACCCACGTAACAAAATTATTTAATTTAGAATAAGAGTAATTAGAATAATGCTACCTTCTTTTTATAAAGCTAAGGCCCCAGGTTTAGTTAATAGTTTTTAATAGGCAACATTTAAATTCCTTGTTAGTTAAATAAAAGTCAGAAGAGTTGTCTTCACCTTAGTTATGCCCCAACTTATGCTCCTGTCCTTTCTCCCAGGACTTGTGACTTATTAATAATATTAAGCATTTAATAACTACTCTATATTTTTATTTCTTTATATACTTATGACATGATTCTATTGAAATTATTTATTATTGTTGCTAAATAGTCACTCTTATCTAATTAGCTTAACAACATAAATAATGCTAATATAATTTTAGGACAATTAGATTGATTTTTTTAATGGTTTACTAAGTGACAAGTGGCTGACCTTATGGCATGGGCATAACTTTGCATTGTAAATTCCAGAAAGATAGAAAATTTACTGGCTACTCATTTTTCCATTGTGATGAATGCCATAGCAAATAATTTCAGTTTTGACTAAATAATTTAATTAACTAAGAAAATTACTGTAGAAAAAAAATTTTAGTTGACATTTACTTTCTTTTTTTATGGTGAATATTTTTTTTTCAATAAGCATGTGTTATTTATGTTATCAGGAAAAACAATGGAGCTATTAGCATTTTAAACAACTAAAAATGAACCAGTGAATCTGTAGGCTATGTTTTTGTGGCTCAAGCTGTAGATGAGATGATTCCTGGGAACAAAGCCATTTTCCGTTTGTTTGTTTTGTTTTCATTTTTTTTTCTTCTGTCAGATTGAAAAGCATTTACAAAAAAAAGCAGCTTGAATACAGAATAAATAACATTTGGCACACTAAGAGCTGGGCTTGTACTAAGATTCAGGTTTTCCTATTTTGCCTTTATAGGCAAACAACAGACTCCAATTCTGTTGATGATATTTATGTTGAATGGAGTGAAAAGATTCTTGTGACTTTTGATGATCACCTCTTGAGATTCTATAAATTTAGTTGAGACATAAAGTGCAAGAATATCTTAGATGGCTGTGGAGCAAAGCCTGGACCTACCACTAATAGATATGTCTTTAACCTGAGGACTCAGTATGAAGTGATTATATCAGATTGGAATGAGAAAAATTCAGGCTCATAACCATTGGGCTTTATCTAAAAAACAAACAAAAAAACCCAACCCACTCTTTATTATCAATAGATTTTAAAAGTATATCTTGATATTTATTAGTTCACCTTTAAAATAGACACAGATGAATCTGCAGAAGAGAAACCCTGTTAAAACAAGTAGGGGCACACAGGGATTTAAGATGATATCTCTAATGAAATACAGAGCTTCAGCACTGTGAGAAAATTAAGACTTGGGCCAAGAATCAAAGAGGAGCTCGATAGCCTTTCAGAAGGCGTTTTTATAGTCTGGGATCAAGGAGGTTTCATGTCCTGAAGTGTCGAGGACTAGTAATGGTCTGTTAATCTATGAGGTGCTTTTATATTGTTTTCTTTGCAATTTCTGAGACTGTTAAAGCTTAAGAGGAAGAGGCTGGCAGGCTGGAAATCAGAGGTGCTCTAGATTCGAGGTGTCCCACCTTACTTCAGTGCCATGTGATGTTCAGGAGGGCGTGGGATGCTTTTAGGACTCCCTTAAAGGTCAAAGATGTTAAACACTCTCAGTCACTTCAGTCACGTTCTAGGGACAAAAAAATTGGAGAATGAAAGAGGAAGGCATAGTCAGCTCTTCAGAGTTGAGAAGTTTCTGAATTGAGAGTAACAGTTGCATGTAATTGTGTGGGTACATGACATTGGATTCTTCCATACTAAATTAACCTAGTGGCCAGTAAAAATTGGGCATATACTTGCAAATACTTTGAATATTTATAGAGAAACCTAGGCTTTTCATAATACATATTGATGTTTTAAAACTGGCTTTTGATCTTCTTAATAAGAAAATGGTGAATACAATTTGCTTGTTTCCATTTTGAATGCAGTGATGCCACAACTTACTGGGGCTGATTTCCCAAGTTAGAACACACAAAAATCAAATGGAGTTAAAATTATGCTTGAAAACTCCCTACATCCTCCACAAAGCACAGCATACCTGGTTGTATGTAAACAGCTTCTACAAGAATCATGTGCACATTGAAATATAATGTAGATTATGCGAAGTACAATTTTATAGTATATAAAATTTTTAAATTGTATTTTTATCATTATTTTTTTTTGCCAAGCACATTATGCAAGTTAAATATGCATCTGAAGAAACCTTTACTCTGAATAAAAATCAATTAAATATATGATAAAGGGAAAGAAAAATGTCTTTGATTTTTAAATGTCAGTATAACAGGAATACCAAGAAGATAAATGTTGCCTTGGCATACTTAATAGGTAGTAAGATTCTGCTGATGAATTAAATCATTGCCATTGGTCTCAGCAGAGCAATCCTCATGGAAGTGCCAAGTGCTTGGGAAAACCATCCCAAATGGCTTTGAAAAGAAGATTTCAGCAATTAGACTCATGAAGTGATCTAATGGACCATCCTCAATACTATCATCTACTTTCTGTTAAAAATTTAGAAAATAGCAAGTAAAATCTGACAATAAATGATCTTCTAAGAATATTTAAAATTCTAGTGAAAAGGAAAGCTTAAAAACTTGCTATACTTTTCTTACTTTTACTTTTCCCATCGAGTTTTCTATAAAAAAAAAACACCTACTTTAAAAATGATCATCACTACTGAGTCATGATTTTTATTAGCTAAATAGAAAAGAAAAATGTTTCCCCCCATTTTACCTGTAGAATACTTGTAGGAGTAGGAATATAGGTAGGCTAAATTAAGAAAAATACTTAGAAAATTAAGAAAAATATTTTCATATTTTAGATAGACCCGAGTATGTATTACATACTACTGAGGTAACCCTCTTTCCTCCATGGCTGTTTTTTAGAAATGTAAATGATTTTAACTATTAGTTAAGGAAACGATGTTTAGATTGGACAAGTTATTTCTTTTAAATTAGGCCCAATTAAATTAGGCAGCTGTAGGCTTGGGTTTGAGTCTAGGCTCCATACTATGTAAACTGTGCACAGCTCTCTGAGAAGTGACTGTGAAGATTAAATGAAAATAATCTGTGAAATTTTTTGTATACCTTAAAGCACTTTAAATTCATGGTTTAGAGGTAGCATTGCATAGTGCAGAATAAAAGCTTTATTGTCAAACAGTTTAACCTTAAAACCCCCAACTCTTCAACAAACTCTCTGGGTTATCTTTCCCAATTCACCTAACCTCCTTAAACCCTAGATTAACAATCAGTCAAATGAACATGATAATAGTATCTACCAAATAAAAATGTGCACATTAAGTGAAATAATGCATGTAAACCTTATGAGCCAGTGCTTAGCAAGTGTTTTTTTTTTTTTTTCTTATCCTTAAAGATTTAATGGTTTCCTTTTTTTTTTTTTTAAATTTTTACTGGAGTATAATTGATTTAAATCTTTACTGGAGTATAATTGGTTCACAATACTGTGTTAGTTTCTGTTGCACAGCAAAGTGAATCAGCTATATATATACATATATCCACATATCCCCTCCCTCTTGTGTCTCCCTCCCACCCTCCGTATCCCACCCCTCTAGGTCATCGCAAAGCACCGAGCTGGTCTCCGTGTGCTATGTGGCTGCTTCCCACTAGCTATCTATTTTACATTCAGTAGTGTATATATGTTGATGCTACTCTCACTTCGCCCCAGCTTCCCCCTCCCACCCCATGTCCACAAGTCCATTCTCTAGTAGGTCTGTGTCTTTATTCCTGTCTTACCAATAGGTTCTTCATGACATTTTTTCTTTTCTTAGATTCCATATATATCTGTTAGCATATGGTATTTGTCTTTCTATTTCTGACTTACTTCACTCAGTATGACAGACTCTAGGTCCATGCACCTCACTACAAATAACTCAATTTCGTTTCTTTTTATGGCTGAGTAATATTCCACTGTATATATGAGCCACATCTTCTTTATCCATTCATCTGTCGATGGACATTTAGGTTGGTTCCACATCCTGGCTCTTGTAAATAGTGCTACAGTGAACATTGTGGTACATATCTCTTTCTGAATTATGGTTTTCTCAGGGTATATGCCCAGTAATGGGATGGCTGGGTCATATGGTAGTTCTATTTTTAGATTTTTAAGGAACCTCCACAGTGTTTTCCATAGTGGTTGTATCAATGTACATTCCTACCAAGAGTGCAGGAAGGTTTCCTTTTCACCACACCCTTCCCATAATTTATTGTTTTCAGATTTTTTTTATAAATTTATTTATTTATTTATTTTTGGCTATGTTGGGTCTTCGTTTCTGTGCGAGGGCTTTCTCTAGTTGCGGCGAGCGGGGGCCACTCTTCATCGCGGTGCGCGGGCCTCCCACTGTCGCGGCCTCTCTTGTTGCGGAGCACGGGCTCCAGACGCGCAGGCTCAGTAGTTGTGGCGCACGGGCTTAGTTGCTCCGCGGCATGTGGGATCTTCCCAGACCAGGGCTCGAACCCGTGTCCCCTGTATTGGCAGGCAGATTCTCAACCACTGCGCCACCAGGGAAGCCCTCAGATTTTTTGATAATGGCTATTCTGACTGGAGTGAGGTGATACCTCATTGTAGTTTTGATTTGCATTTCTCTAATGATTAGTGATGTTGAGCATCTTTTCATGTGCCTCTTGGCCATCTGTACGTCTTCCTTAGTGAAATGTCTATTTAGGGCTTCCACCCATTTTTTAATTGGATTGTTTGATTTTTGATATTGAGCTCCATGAGCTGTTTGTATGTTTTGGAGATTAATCCTTTGTCTGTTGTTTCATTTGCAAATATTTTCTCCCATTCTGAGGGTTGTCTTTTGGTCTTGTTTATGGTTTCCTTTGCTGTGCAAATGCTTTGAAGTTTAACTAAGTCCCATTTGTTTATTTTTGTTTTTATTTCCATTACTCTAGGAGTTGGATCTAAAAAGATCTTGCTGTGATTTATGTCAAAGAGTGTTTTTCCTGTGTTTTCCTCTAAGAGTTTTATAGTGTCTGGTCTTACATCTAGATCTTTAATCCATTTGGAGTTTATTTTTGTGTATGGTGTTAGGGAGTGTTCTAATTTCATTCTTTTACATGTAGCTGTCTAGTTTTCCCCGCACCGCTTATTGAAGCGGCTGTCTTTTCTCCATTGTATGTTCTTGCCTCCTTTGTCGTAAATTAGGTGACCATATGTGCATGAGTTTATCTCTGGGTATTCTCTCCTGTACCATTGATCTATAAATGCAATAAATATCTGTTTTTAAAATTATAATTCTTTAGGATTCTCAGGGACTAAAAGAGTTTCATAGAAAATGCACACATAAACAAAAACATATTCTTACATAAATCTATAAATTATAACAGTGTTGAATAGTTTTACAAATAGAACATAACACAATTAAAAAGCAATAACCAAATGATATATTGTTCATTAATTATACTCTGTCTTCTTGAATTTTCTATGGCCTTGAGGTTTATTAGTCTCCGAAAGACTCAGCATCTGGCTGAAGGGATCTTTTAAAGTCATCTAATCTCAGCCTCAATCCATTAAGCCAAGAGGATCCTTTTCTGAGAGGAACCAGGAAGGACTTCCTTACTTTGTTAACTTTGTGTGTGTGTTTTTGTGTGTGTGTGTAGTAGTAGTAGTAATAGTAGTAGAGAGCTATGGAAAATAACTAACCAATCGTTCAAATTGTATTGAGGCCAATTGCCAGGAGATTTCTAGCCATGGCTAGCATACTTTTGAAGATAGAGTACAGTCTCCTACAATTAATCAACAAATTCACAAATTGCATTCTATTTGCATGTCTCCTGTGAAAATGATAGTTTTAAAATATGAATTCCTATTAAGACATGAAAGCTGTATGAAATCTAAACATACTAATACAATTCAAATATACTGTCATTTGTTAATACATCCAATGGTTTAATGTGGGTTAAAGAGTATGGTTCAAATAAACCAATACTTAGATTGAAAATAAAAGGGTAAAGAGGAACATTTCGCTGACCTCTTCATGAACTTTAACAGTTAATCTTTGCTTAATATATACACAGTATACATTTTAATATTCAAGAAAGTTTTGTTACATACTGTAATTCATTTACTTATAAGCATGTATGACTTCCAAAGGCTATATGCTAATAAATTTTAATTTTGGATCCTTCTTGGGTTTCTAGAATATATGTACTTGGCCTTACATATGGTACTATATCTCCTATTAAAATTTTGTTTATTGTATCCTATCACCTAATGGGCAACTTTCGTGGGGAAAAGTATTGAGTGGATTATATTGATACCTTAAGTACTTGGTTAATTTTGTTGATTATTTTTGTTTCCTAAATGGCAACTAGAAAAAATAGAGTCAAGAGGACTCAACTTTTTGAGTTCTTGCTTTTACTTTATTTCATGTTTATTTTATTTTTGTGGTTAGATGTAGGAGTCACATTCAATATATTTAACAGTTAGTATGATGATATAAATTAATATATAGATCAAAACTTTAAAATGCATTACTATTTACTCTAATTAAAATATAACACTACTTACCAAGTGATATAAGTTGAGGTGCAACTCATCAAAACATTCCAGTAATTTCTGAATCATTTGAATCCAATTTATTGAAACTATTGAATCATTTTAGAAACTATTAGCATAATCTTTTCATTTTATGTGGCTGTTACTAGCTATATGGTACCCTTGTCTGAGTCATGATTTGTCATGGAAACTGCCATGACACACAAATAGCCAAGCAGTGTACACCCACTACCTTGCCTCAAGCACTGGGCTAAATGGGTTTTCCTGGGGCCTTGCATCAGGTCAGTTCCTTTCCTGGGAGGCTGGCCTACAAGTGAACCATCACCATCAGTAACCACATCACAATCTTCCAACTCTTCCCAATTAAATTGATACTCAGTTGACTTATACCTTCCATAAGTAGCAAATTTCACTTAACATCAATGATGCTGTTAAGGGTGCTGATTTTTTTTTTCAGCTTCTGCTGAATTTAGTGCAATTTAATTAAAATTATTTTCTAGTTCTTTTAATTCTTTCTACCACATTTAAATATTAAATATCTCTATCATGTACTAAACAAAAATGATATATTGGAAGGTCATATTTGATTAAGTCAAACCTAATCCTTCAGGTTGGAAATGTTGTATAATGGTGCAATAGTTGAACATTGCCATTGGGCTGCCTGAGGGTTTATATTACATAACCTCTGCCTCTATTTCCTCACCTGTGAACATCAATTGATGATCATAATTATTCGATGTGTTAATACATGTTTAGAAAGATACTTTATGAAGGTAGTTTAATTTTTATTAATAGAATCAAAGCTGTTATGCACACAGGGATGGACATTTAGTGAGGTTTTTGATGGTAAAAAGTTTAAATTTTATTATAGTAGCAATGGAAAGCAATTGGAGGGTTTTAAAAATAATTTTGAATTGATTTTATTTTTTAGAGCAGTTTTAAATTCACAGCAAAATTGAGCAGAAGGCACAGAAATTTCCCATATAACCTCCTGCACATTTTTCCAGGCATAGCCTCTCCCACTATCAACATCACCCGTCAGAGTGTTATATTTGTTACAATTGATGAACCTATGTTGACATATTATTATCACCTAAAGTCCATAGTTTATGTTAGGGTTTACCTTTGGTGGTGTACATTCTGTGGGTTTGGAAAAATGTAAATGACATGTATCCATCACTATACTATGCAGAGTAGTTTCAATGCCTTAAAAATCCTCTGTGTCTCACTCATTCATCCCTTTTTTCTCCAACCCTGGCACCACTAATCTTTTTTACTGTCTCCATAGTTTTGCCTTTTCCAGAACGTCAGGTAGTTGGAATCAGTCTGTAGCCCTTTCAGACTATTTCTTTCACTTAGTGATATGCATTTAAGTTTCCTCCATATCCGTTCATGGCTTGATAGCTTATTTCTTTTTAGTGCAGAATAATATCCCACCGTCTGGATGGACCACAGTTTCCTTTCTCCTACTGAAGGACATCTTGATTGCTTCCAAGTTTTGGCTATTATGAATAAATCTGTTATGAATATTGGTGTGCAGGTTTTTGTGTGGACATATGTTTTCAATTACTTTCGGTAAATCCTAAGGAGCATGATTGTTGGATCATATAGTAAGTGTATGTTTAGTTTGGTAAGAAATCACAAAACTGTTTTCCAAAGTGGCTGTACCATTTTGCATTCCCACCAGCAATGAATGAGAGTTCCTGTTGCTCCACATTCTTGTCAGCATTTGATGTTGTCAGTTTTCTGGATTTTGGTCATTCTAATAGTTATGTAGTAGTATCTCATTATTGCCTTAATTTCAATTTTTCCTAATGATATATATTGTTAAACATATTTTCACATGTTTTCTTGACATCCATATATCTTCTTTGGTGAAGTGTATGTTACAGTCTTTTGCCCAGTTTTTAGTCAGGTGGTTTTTTAAATTTTTTTCTAATCATTGCATTTAAAAAGTTCTTCGTATATTTTGGATAACAGTTCCTTATCTGATGTCTTTTGCAAATATTCTCTCTTTGCCAACAAGTACACATCTAAACTTCTTAAACTGTGTTCATTACTCTTTAAGGTCTGCCCCCCCATCTAAATTTATGGTATATATCTCCATATAACTATATAGATATATAACTTTATGGTTATATTTCCACCTTCCTGTGCCAACTTTCAAAATGCTGAAACCATACCATAAAACTTTCCTATCTCAGAAAGTACAGTGGATATGCCACTGTCTGAGCTTTTTCACATGCTGATGTCTTTGCTTGGAATCCTCTTTCCCTTGTTGCCTATACTAATTCCTGGTAATCCTTTCGTCAAGGCTCAGGGCAAACGATACCTCTCTGTAAAGCCTTCTCTGCAACTGTCTGGAACAGTGAGAGGATCTTTCCTACTCTAGTTATCTGTCCTCCCCAGTGGTCTATGAAATCCTCTACAACCAGGAACGTGTCTTTGCATACCAGTATCTTCCCTTTTCCTCTATTAACCACAATCATTATGCTGTCTGTCACATAGAAGTAATCCATTAAATATTTACTGAATGAATAAATGATCAAATATCCCCCCATAATAGAAATGAAACAGATAAATAGATTTGCTTGGATAAAGTGAATTTGGATCCAGATCTCTAGGTGAAAAAATGGCGAAAAACTGATGTTTGAAAAATATACTGTGTGTATGTTTTTCTATTCTTTCTGAAAAGATTAAACCCTTTAGAATAATATTATTTAATGTTATAATTTTTATATAATGTTTATTTACCCTTGGACATTTTCCTTTTTACCAAAGTAATGCATTTTTCTATTCTTCAGTGTATACCTATGGCAAGAGAATAATCCTAACCCAGTAAAAGGTCTGCTCACTAAGAGATGTTGCTGCATGTTCACTTAGAAAAGAAATAGTGCCTCTTTAAGAGAGCTCTAATTCTGAACCTCTGCCCAGTCATTAAAACTCAAAGAGAATTCTCCCTTAATCTTAGATTTTAGTCCCTTTTTTTTCTTTTTTGAGCTTTAAATTCAACTGTAATCTCTTGTCTGGAGTACTAATCTTTACCATTTGAAGGGACACTTAGCATTATTATTATTAGACTGTAGAGGTTAATCCTTAACGGTAGGTTTGTGGTTGGGGGCCTCCTTAGAAAAGCTACATTTTGGCAGGAACTTTAACCACAAATATTTAGGGGTTTTTCTTCTCAGTTCAATGACCATGTATGACCCAAACAGAGTAGATGATATTAAGTACTTGTTTTTTCTTTAGAAGGCAGACTCTTAGACAGCAGGGCTCTGGATTCCTCAAGGCATTCTGAAATATGTTATGATAATGAATGGATTGGAATGATAATAATTTAAAATTTCATGTTTTGAAAAGTTTTACATTATAAAAACTGGTATCAATGGAAATGCCTTTCATTTCACCTTTGAGCCTGTAAATAAAAAAAACATGTGGGGGGATCGGGACGATGGCGGAAGAGTAAGACACGGATATCACCTTCCTTCCCACAGATACATCAGAAATACATCTACACGTGGAACAACTCCTACAGAACACCTACTGAACGCTGGCAGAAGACCTCAGACCTGCCAAAAGGCAAGAAAGTCCCCACATACCTGGGTAGGGCAAAAGAAAAAAGAATAAATAGAGACAAAACAATAGGGACGGGACCTGCACCAGTGGGAGGGAGCTGTGAAGGAGGAAAGGTTTCCACACACTAGAAGCCCCTTCGCGGGCGGAGACTGCGGGTGGCGGAGGGGGAGCTTCGGAGCCGCGGAGGAGAGCGCAGCCACGGGGGTGCGGAGGGCAGAGCGGAGAGATTCCCGCACAGAGGATCGGCGCCGACCGGCACTCACCAGCCCGAGAGGCTTGTCTGCTCACCCGCCGGGGCAGGCGGGGCTGGGAGCTGAGGCTCGAGCTTCGGTCGGAGCGCTGGGAGAGGACTGGGGTTGGCGGCGTAAACACAGCCTGCAGGGGGTTAGTGCGCCACGGCTGGCCGGGAGGGAGTCCGGGGAAAAGTCTGGACCTGCCGAAGAGGCAAGAGACTTTATCCTCCCTCTTTGTTTCCTGGTGCGCGAGGAGAGGGGATTCAGAGCTGCTTAAAGGAGCTCCAGAGACGGGCGCGAACCGCGGCTAACAGCACGGACCCCAGAGACGGGCATGAGACGCTAAGGCTGTTTCTGCCGCCACCAAGAAGCCTGTGTGCAAGCACAGGTCACTATCCACACCCCCCTTCCGGGGAGCCTGTGCAGCCCGCCACTGCCAGGGTCCCGTGATCCAGGGACAACTTCCCCGGGAGAACGCAGGGCGTGCCTCAGGCTGGTGCAACGTCAGAATGGGAGAAAGTATTTGCAAATGAAGCAACCGACAAAGGATTAATCTCCAAAATTTATAAGTAGCTCATGCAGCTCAATAACAAAAACCAAACAACCCAATCCAAAAATGGGCAGAAGACTTAAATAGACATTTCTCCAAAGAAGATATACAGACTGCCAACAAACACATGAAAGAATGCTCAACATCATTAATCATTAGAGAAATGCAAATCAAAACTACGATGAGATATCATCTCATACCAGTCAGAATGGCCATCATCAAAAAATCTACAAACAATAAATGCTGGAGAGGGTATGGAGAAAAGGGAACACTCTTGTACTGCTGTTGGAAATGTGAACTGGTACAGCCACTATGGAGAACAGTATGGAGGTTCCTTAAAAAACTACCATATGACCCAGCAATCCCACTACTGGGCATATACCCTGAGAAAACCATAATTCAAAAAGAGTCATGTACCGAAATGTTCATTGCCGCTCTATTTACAATAGCCCGGAGATGGAAACAACCTAAGTTTCCATCATCGGATGAATGGATAAAGAAGATGTGGCACATATACAATGGAATATTACTCAGCCATAAAAAGAAACGAAATTGAGCTATTTGTAATGAGGTTGATGGACCTAGAGTCTGTCATACAGAGTGAAGTAAGTCAGAAAGAGGAAGACAAATACTGTATGCTAACACATATATATGGAATTTAAGAAATTCCAATAAAGATGTAAAGAAAATAAATAAAAAAATATAAATGGCACCAAAAAAAAAAAAAAGAAGGGACTAGGAAAATAAATGAATAAAATGTGAAAAAAAGAACATGTTGACCAATTACTAGCACTCCACTTATTCTATAAACACAATATACAACTATGCACTATAAGTGCTTAATCAATACTTGATCATTGAATAGCTGGATCTCATATATAAATACCATCATATTCTTTCTCTTTATGTGCTATATTTCCCTTAATTTTAGACACATGTATTTTCATATGTTATAGAAAAACAGAATGACAGAAAATGCAGTATATAGGAATGGATCTTGAATTATAGCTCTGGAAGTGATTCTATAAAGTGAGTCCAACATCTTAAATTTATGAAGAAATTAATATCCCAAGACATTAAGGGATATGCCCCAGGTCACAGTTAGCTAATTGCAGAAACATTTCTAGAAACCCTAAGCAGGTCCCCAGCCTCCCAATCAATTTCTTTTTCTGTTGTACCAACCTTTTGAATATGTTTAAATTGGGCCAAGTCATTACTCATATGCATTCTCATTTTAGCACTGGTTATAGAAAAGTTTTACTATAGCCAGTTTAGCCCCATGACAGTAGCCACTTCAGGGTTGCCTAGGTGACCCCTGGATAAAGTCTTAAATGACTTGCCACAATTTTCATCTCAGTTCCATGGGTATAATCTTAGCTTGAGCCAGCTCACAGACTAGGGGACCTCTGATTAGGGAATATATCTGGGACCCTTTTTCAGTTGTTTTGTTTTTTAAAAAAAAACAGCTTTGGCAAATTTTTCCAAACAAGAAAAGCTTAACTTATTCAGGACAATTTTTTCTTTCCCTTGATTCTTTTTCTGGTTCCTATTTTGTAAGCATCCCACTCAAAGCCCGTCATAATACACTGGATATATAAAATACAAGTGCTCCAAAAATGAAAATTAAACTCAAGGAGAGCAAGACACAAAGATTCCATTTAATAAGGAGACAAAAGCTCTTTCTTTTTAACACATAAAGATCCACTTCCAGAACCAAGGCCAGTGTCTTCTTAGACATGATCCAACCAGCACTCCTCCTTAAGGAATAAATGACATAAGCTTGAGATTCCCCTATGGTTTAGATTGTGTGTCCAACATCCAGTACAAGGTGGTAGGGACAGTGTTTGTAATAAAGAATCCTAACTCTTGATGAAGTCCTAGGATTCAATGTAAGTGAGTGATAATGTGTATATGTACTTGAGTTATTGACGATAATGGTAATAGTGAGGATGGATAAATGCTAATATATGAAAACCTATAGCCATTGGTGGATATTAAATGCAAGTTGCTGGAGAACTAGTAAACTGAAAGGAAAAATTTTAGATTTTATATGAACTATGTATAAATAAAATTAATTAAAGTCACCTATGTGAATTACTTATATTTCTATTTACTATGAGATATAATAGTGATATAGATATTATTAAATATATAGAATTATCTTTTTAATAAATACTATTTGATTAAAGAGTTAAAACAACAGCTTTAGTGAGATATCATTTAGCAAAATAAACTGCAAATATTTAAAGAGTACATTTTGATAAATCTTGACATATATATATGCCTGTGAAAGCATCACCACAATCAAGATAATGAGCATATCCATCACAACCAAAAGTTTCTTCATGCCCCTTTGTAATCTGTCCTTTTGGCCTCATCCCCCATCCCACCTCTGTCTCCAGGAAACCACAATTCTGCTTCTGTCACATAGATTAGTTTGCATTTTCTAGAATTTTGAATAAATAGAATCATAACGGTATTTACACATTTTTGCCTGGCTTCTTTCATTTAGCATCATTCTTTTGATATTCATCCATGTTGTATTGTGTATTGATTGTTTATTCCCTTCTATTAGTAAGTACTATTCCATTGTCAGATATACCACACTTTGTTTATTCATTCATTGATGGACATTTGGGTTGTTTCCAGGATTTGGCTATTACAAATAAAACTATTATGAATACTCCTGTACAAGTCTTTGTATAGACTTAAGTTTTATTTCCCATGAGTAAATTCTTAGAATGGAATGACTGGATCACACAGTAAGTGTAAGTTTACCTTCATATGATCCAGCCAGTTGTTCAAAGTTCTATGTCATTTTATATTACTACCAGCAGGGTGTGGGAGTTCCGGTTGTTCTACATCCTTGTCTATACTTAGTATGCTTAGTCTTTTAAATTTTAGCCATTTTATTAGGTGTGTAGTGGTATCTCCTTGTAGCTTAATTTGCATTTCCCTAATGATAATGATGTTGAAAATATTTAAATTAATTTCCTATCAGTTGGACAGATGAAATATCTGTTCAAAACTTTTCCCTTTAAAAAAAAAAATTCATTTATTTTGGCTGCGTTGGGTGTTCGCTGCTGCACGCGGACTTTCTCTAGTTGCAGCGAGCGAGCGGGGGCTTCTCTTTGTTGTGGTGCATGGGCTTCTCTTTGCGGTGGCTTCTCTTGTTGCGGAGCACGGGCTCTAGGCACGCGGGCTTCATTTGTTGTGGCGCGCAGGCTCAGTAGTTGTGGCGCATGGGCTTAGTTGCTCCATGGCATGTGGGATCTTCCCTGACCAGGGTTCAAACCCGTGTCCCCTGCATTGGCAAGCCGATTCTTTACCACTGCGCCACCAGGGAAGCTCCCAAAACGTTTTCCCTTTTAAAAATTGTACTGTTTATTTTCTTACTATTGAGTTTTTAGGGTTGTTTTGGTATTTTGGATACAACTCCCTTATCAGATATATGACTTGAAAATATTTTCTCTCAGTGTGGTTGTGTTTTCATTTCTTAACAGTGTCTTTTGAAAAGCAAACGCTTTTAATTGATGAAGCTCAATTTATAATATTTTTAATTGATTCAGTTAAGAAACCTTTACCTAACCAGGGTCACAAAGATTTTCTGTGTTTTCTTTGAAAAGGTTTATAGTTTCAGGCTTTAAATTTGGTCTATAAACCATTTTGAGCTGGTTTCTCTATAAATTCATTTTTTATATGGCTATGCAATCATTTCAACATTATTTATTATAAAGACTATTCTTTTCCCACTGATTTGTATTTGCAACTTGGTTGAAAATTAGTTGTCCATATATGTGTGGGTCTATCTGGACTTTCTATTCTGTTCCATTGATCTATTTGTCTGTCTTTATGCTAACACCACACCCTCTTGATTGTTATAGCTTAATAATAATGCTTGGGGTCAGGTAGTGTTAGGACTCTAATTTTGTTCTTCTTTTTGAAAGTGTTTTTTTTTTTTTTTTTTGGCTGTAATAGGTCCTATGCATTTCCATAGGAATGGTAGAATAGCTTTGATAATTTTTACCAAAAAAACCTGCTGGGATTTTATTGAGATTATGTTGAATCTTGAATTCAGTTCAGGGAGAATTGACATCTTAACAACACTGAGTCTTTTGACCATGAATATGGTATACTTCTCCATTTATTTACTGTAAAAACATGTCTCATGTCTCAGAAATGTTTTATAATACTCAATATACAGGTCTTGTGCATCTTTTGTCAGGTTTTTCCCTATTTTACATTTTAACGCTGTTGTAATTTTTAAAATTTATAAAATTCTTAGATAACAATGTTTTTCTTCTGAAGTGACTGTAGACATTGTTCCATCATTTTCAGATAATTAGATTAGCAGAATAGAAATTTGTGGCTGTCCTGATTTTTGTTTTTTTTTAATATATGGCTGAATACTTGTGGAGCTTTAATTTTAATCTTATAATTCAAGTATTTTGCTGGGATACACCTACGTGTAGGTTACATTTCTTAAAGGCAGTAAACCTTCACTAACTGGAAACACTAGTGTTTTTGGTTTTTAAGCAGGAAAAACTTCCTCAGTTGTGAGTCTGATTATTGTTTCCCTCCCATTTGTCTGGTTCCTCCACATGCATTCTTACATCTTACTGGTGCATCTGAACTGTTAACTGTTCATCAATCAGCAGAAGAGTCTCGGACAAATGCTTGTGAGAATAAGTGTGGAGACATTAAAAAGGTGTATGTAAGATAATTCTAAAGAAGAGCAGAGATTAGATGTCAAAGAACACATTTTGAAAATTATATGATGTCTTATTTTAGGTTGGATCACCAGTCTGTTTTCTTCACATCTGTTACCATTTTTCTCATTATTTGCAGTTTCTTACTTTTTTCTGCATTCTAAGAGAGATTCCTCAAGATTGTCTTGTCCTTCATAGGTTTGGTTGTTCATGTCAACAAGTTATGTCCGTCACTACCTCCTCTGTACATTTTAATTCTTCTGCTGTGTTTTTCACTTTCTAAAAATCCTCCATTATTTCACCTTTGTCTTTTAAAATTTCACCATCATTTATTTTCATCTCATTTGTTCTCTCCTGTAGCTTTCTTTTTTACTTTTTTTTTTTTTTTTTTTTTTGCGATACGCGGGCCTCTCACTGTTGTGGCCTCTCCCGTTGTGGAGCACAGGCTCCGGACGCGCAGGCTCAGCGGCCATGGCTCATGGGCCCAGCCGCTCTGCGGCATGTGGGATCCTCTCTGACCGGGGCACGAACCCGCGTCCCCTGCATTGGCAGGCGGACTCCCAACCACTGCGCCACCAGGGAAGCCCCCTGTTGCTTTCTTTTTTAAAACAAATTTATTTTAATGAAGTATTGAATGAAGTTGATTTACAGTGTTGTCTTAATTTCTGCTGTACAGCAAAGTGATTCAGTTATGCATAGCTATACACTCTTTTTCATATTCTTTTCCATTATGGTTTATCACAGGATATTGAATATAGTTTCCTGTGCTATACAGTAGGACTTTGTTGTTTTTCCATCCTATATATAAAAATAGTTTGCATCTGCTAATCCCAAACTCCCAATTCTTCCCCCACCACCTCTCTTGGCAACCATAAGTCTGTTCTCTATGTCTGTGGGTCTGTTTCTGTTTTGTAGAGAAGTTCATTTGTGTCATATTTTAGATTCCACTATAAGTAATATCGTATGTTATTTGTCTTTCTTTTTTTGACTTACTTCAGTTAGTATGATAATCTCTAGTTGCAACCATGTTGCTGAAAATGGCATTATTTCATTCTTTGTATGGCTGAGTAGTATTCTATTGTATATATGTACCACATCTTCTCTATCCATTTATTTGTTGATGGGCATTTACGTTGTTTCCATGTCTTGGCTATTGTGAATAGTGCTGCTATGAACATAGGGGTGCATGTATCTTTTTGAATTATAGTTTTGTCTGAATATATGCTCAGGAGTTCTCCTATTGCTTTCTTATTCACCTTCATAATTTTTTTTTTTTTTGGTTGGGTTTTATTGGGTTGTCTTCACTATGTACTACACTATTCCTTACCTGTGGGACTATTTCTCCCCATAGGTCCAATGCTGATGTTTCTTGGCAGTTGACCCCTGTATCTCATTATTTGCAAGGATGTTACTAAACGACCTCCTCAGACCTACAGCTCTGTGATACTTTCCCATGAATTGTTCCCAGCCCAATGCCCAGTGTTAGCAGGTTTTTATTTTGTTCAATTTTGTTGGACTGAGAAGGAATCCTCTCTTTCTGACACTCTGAACATTGTATATGAAAACCTACTCCTGTAAGTATGTGCTGTGACCAGGCCTCTCCCTGACGGTTCCTTCACCTGGAGATTTAACTGTGGATCTATTCCTGTGAGGATGCAGGGTGCCACCCCACCCCGACCCTGGCTGTGCCCCGCTGCCCAGCTCCCTAGTTGATATATAGATCTGGTATTTTTTGATCTGCAGCGTAAGTAGTTGTGGTGGGAGACTGTTGGCTCTTTTCCAGTTAATAGATTTCACTCTTTATCATGGTATAATGTGCAGAGCCAGTGTTTGTAATTTTGGTCCAGTTTCATCAGTCTGAAGTTAGTGTAAATCTTCTAAGTTTTGGTAATGCCTTGACTTTCATTTCTTGTTTTCAGTATTGTTCTGAAGTTTTGTTTATTCTGTCTCTTCAGAGGTACTTTATTAAGAAGTAAGGAAAAGCTATATCACCAGCTGATTTAGTTATGTTTTAAACTAGAAGCATTTATTATCTATGATTTTATAATAGGAAAACTCTGTAAATTACTTTTTATTTAATATTATATAGGTGTCAAAAATAATTTGTAAGTATTACCTATGAGGAGTAGACATAAAAAGTTGTCATGAAATAAAAAGTGTGCATGAGCAGAAAAGTTCCGTAAAATGCTTATCACATTGGTTTAAAAACAAGTGTGGATTAATCTGTCATAACTGTGGTAGAATGCTAATGGAGAATAAAGTAGTACATTGACCAAATCGGGCTGAATTTGAAACATGAATGCTCCAAATAGGAATTAAAATTTGTGAGTTATTCATATGCTCTCCTTTAAGCTTGAGTTGGAAATAGATTGTCAAGTAATGTGAAAAGTCATGCAGCACATTGTGCCTGATGCATAAGAGTAATCAATAAATGTTATTTTCTCTCCCTTTGTTCCTTCTTCCCATTGGCCTTCTTTTATTCATCCCTTCTTTTCTATTTAAATTGGGACTTATATTGAAGACACAAGCATAGAACCTAACAGCATGTATCAGTGTCTTTGTTAGTGAGAGAGAGCCATGGTGTCAGTTCCACTTGAGTGTTTAGTGTTGCAGATGAATAATCCTAACTTGTTAACATCTATCTATCTATCTGTCTATCTATCTATCTATCTATCTATCTATCCATCCTTCCACCAATCTATCCATCCACCCATCCATCCATCTCTTCTGAGGAGTAAGTCTTTGGTTATTAATTTTTAAAAAAGTAATAGTGGGAGAGACTTCTTTTCAAATAGCCTCATATTTCCTAATCATGGCAATTCAGTAGAAGGAAAATGTTAGAAACAATGCCACTAATTTCAAAAGAGTAGAAGAATATAAATTGTATATGATGTTTCTTTATTAATACGAGTGATGAGTGGAGAAGTATTTTTGCTATTCCTTTTCCATCTGTTTCATTTTTCTTTGTACCTGAACTTTAAAAATATAATTATTAAATTCAGTTTTGATATTTGAAAAAGGACTTTGAAAGAAGGTACTTAAAGCTATCTAGTTTGACTACTGGTCTTTTATACACCCTGGGTGGCTAAAGCTTTAAACACCTCAGGTGTCTTGAAGAACAATCAATGGACCATTAAACAGCTCTATCATGCCATAAAGCTATATTCCTAGCAGCAGTTGACCCCTATCATCATGTTCTTCCTTGCCCGTCTTTTAAAATAACAGTCCGACAGCTTTATGTACCCATGTGTAGCCTGGTAATGGGATCTCAGGCAGGGTGTCAGGATCATGTTCAGCTCAGATATGTTGACCTGTGGTCAAACAATGGATAGTATGTCAGTCATAGGATTCATTTCCAATATGAGACTTTGTTCTAAACTATGACACACTTTGGTATATGTCACTTTTGTGTAAATCTTCAGCTGAGATCATAATTTTGAGGAAAAGACAAGGGTAAATGTATTTTTGGGTCCTTTCTGTTTTTCTTTTCTTAATGTGTGTGCCCCAGTCAACTGCCAGTCAAATTCATGGAATTCACTTCATGCATATCTTTGGGAATGCTTTGTGGTCATTAGAGTCAAATGGAAAAGATGGCAAACAAAGCACAGGATAATGACAACTAAGGACAGCATGGTAGGTGAATGGGGTGATGCACAATTTATTTCTTTGAAAGATGGGTAAGATACAGATAGGTCAAATAGACAGGTTAGGTTATGGTGGGCAAAAGAGTCTAGGCTTGATGTGGAAGAAAAGATTCTCAGGAAGAGTAGACATTTCACACAAAGTAGTATTTTAGGAAGGTGGATAAAGCAATGGGCCACTGAGAGCCTGAAATAGGGTTATGATTAGAGATGAGAGACTATAACTGTATTTATCTACAAGTTATGACATGAGAGCCATAGAGTACAGAAGGAAGGTGGCACCCCAAAATGAAAGAGGCAGATTCAAGAAAAATTATATGTGAAGAATCATTAAAATTTAGATTGGATGCATAATTGGCTAAATGAAGGGATGGTAGGAGTAATCTAAAAATTATTTGTACCGGAATGCATATCCCTAAATTTTTCTCCTTAAGTTATATTTTCATAAAATAGTCAATGATCTTAACTCATATCTTTCCAAATACAGGGCACTAACATCTAGAAGGTTACAGCAAATATGTTAATAATGGAGAGGAAAAAAGAAGTAATTGAGATTGGAAATGGTGAAAAGAGAATGATGGGAAAGCAGGAATAAGGTATTTCCCTCCCAAATAGCCTTTAGATATAAAAAGAAAGTGCCAAGTACACTGAGGCTCTGATATTATATCCCTATGTCCATGGGTTTAAAGAGCCATGCTGGGGCCAGGTCAGAAGTTTCTGGTAAGTTCTTACCTGGCTTAGAGTCATCACCTCAGCCCTGAAGCTCTGTAACCCTGCATTCCTAGAGAGGAGGTTGGAGAAATACCATGGCAAGGTCTTGCTTTAATAGCACACATTTCTTGTTTCCTCTGTGCCAGGCACTCTTCTAAGACCTTTACATGTTTTCATTTGGTCATCACAATACTTTTATGAGGTCAGTATTCTTATTATCCCCCGTTTTGTAGGTGAGGAATCTGAGACCAAGTGAACTTGATTTGTGTTACAAAGCTGATGAATGTTAGATCAGAATTAAAACTCTGACAATTATTCTGAGTTAAATAAGTCAGTGCCGCTCACCCAAAACTTTTTCTACTACATATATCAAAAATAGACTGAATTTCTGGGGCCCCATTAAAATCGGAATGTGGGAGTTGATGTATAGTTGTTCGATTTCACATTTGTATTGGATAATATTGGCACTTACCCTTGTGTTTACCTCTCAAATCTGTTTTACTTACTTCCCCTGGATCACCTACTTCCATCTGTGGACCTCGGGCTCTCTGTGCCCTGGGATTGATTGCTATGTTGGCAAGAAGCAGGGGTACATAACATCCTGGCTGAGGCCTAAGGCATCATTAGCTTACTGTGACTGGAGTTTTTATCTCACAACCTCTGGACTGACCTCCTAATGTTCTGATATCCCCATTTCTGGGTAGACTAAACTCTTGATCCTCAAAGTGTGGAATGTGGACTAGCAGCATTGGCATTACCTGGACACTTGTGAGAAGTGCAGAATTTCAGATCCCACCCCAGGACTATTGAATCAGAATCTACATTTTAATAAGATTCTCAGGCCATATGTATGCACATTCAAGTTTGAGAGGCACTGATTTAAGTGGTTTTTACTTTCATTGCTAACAACTCAGTGTGGTATCTGATTTCAAATGTGATTTCTGATCTACTGTGTAGACTGTTTCTGGTACCTGGGATCTATTGGTTTATAGATATCTATCTAGTTTCTCAAATACATCCCTGTCCAGACTTCTAACGTCTGCATATTTTTCAAATTTTCCATTCCTAGTTTCTTGTTCTGTCTCCCCTATGATATGCTCCTACTCATATCCTTAGAACTAAAGGAATGATAATAATTATACTACTTAATTATTTCCTTATCAAAAATATAGCAAAATGAAGATATGTAACCAAAGGAATAAGTAACCTATGGAGAAATCCATATTAATTATTCAGACCTCATATTTTAGCTGTTTTTGATCATGGTGATGCAGTAAATCAACAGGGCATCTCCCCACCCCCATTCTTGCCAAATCTATGATTTGTGGCATTATACACAAAAAGGAACTTAATAGTAGCTCTTGTTTTCTCATTAGGTTAAGCAAAAAAGACAAATAATCATTCATCACTGTTCAGTGGGTAATGATTAATGAGTGCCTTTGGTTCCCTTTCTCAGAAGTGTGGAAAAAGTCAATTGGTTGTTTTCCTCTGTTGTTGCTTCTGGGATTCCCATGGTGTGGGGGATATTTATTCAATTTAATATTAGTCATCCGTGGGATTTTCTGTGTAATAACTTTTACAAGTATAATTTTAAAGAAGAGCACAGAGATGTGTTTATAGACATTTACCTACACCCCTTTCCCTGCAGAGTGTGTTTTGCAAGTGTGCTTTACAAGTGCTACCCATGTGCCCTCTTTGAAGATACAACATCAGGTCAGGTCTAAAAAAAGAAACATTTTTTCTTGGTAGAGTTATAAAAAAGTTTTACCTACTAAGTTTAGAAAACTGCATGAGGCTAGATAGAGAGGAAAGTCAAAATGCACAGTAATTTTAAAATTATGATTGAATAATAGGATAGGATCATGAGAAATAAGGAATTATTCATTTACGCTGTATGACATTTGTGTTATTGTTACTATTTTATTCCCTTGGTTATTTGTCATAGGCGTGCATAGATTATGTAATCCGTGGCCCAGTTGGGACCAAGATCTTTGTGTTGCTGTTAATGCTCTTTACAGCCTTTAATGCTGAATTACTTGGCACTTAGATGAACACTACTTTGCATTATTTGCCAATTTTAAAATGTGCTTTTATCTTCTCTTCCAAACTAGAAGCTCCTTGAAGGTGGGAATATGGTCTCCCATGATATCTGCACCAAGATCAGCACACTAGTTACCACATAGCACAATTAATAGTATCTGCAATAAAGTGAAGTCCTGTATATTATTTAGCAATTGCCACAACAAGGCTGTGTAACAAAAATCTCCCAAAACTTGGTGGTTTATGACAACAATTATTTATTATTACTTCCTCATATGTGGGTTGGTTGCAGATTGGCTGATTTAGATTGGGCTTGGCTGGCTCTGCTGCAAGCTCTGAGTCCAGTTGGCCTTGGTGTCTGTCCATAGGGCTCAGGTCTACTCCAGGTGTAATAATACTATGGTCCAGGCTGAATAGGAACCACACAAGGGAAGCTCATCTTGTGTGATGGCTGAGGTGCAAGAAGGCAAGTTCTGTGGCTCTTATACATTTCTAACCTCATTCTGCATCACTTCGCTAAGATCCCAGTAGCCAAAGCAAGCCATACACCTAAGGCCAAAGTGAAAAGTTCTTTTGATCCACCCTGAGGTTAAGCAAGTCCCATGAGTGGGGGAAATAATGGAATAACTACATGCTGAATAACAGTCTCCCACAATCATGATCTTAGACGTTGAGGGCATTCTTGCTGTTGCTAAGACTCTCTCCACCCTGAACAGATTCTTAAGAAAGAATAGAGTTGAAACATCACATTCTTCCTTGGTGAGCTCTCATGCACTCCTGCTGTCTTGAATTGCTGTCCTAAGTGGTTTAGACAATGTCTCCTTTCCTTGTTTACATTGATTTCCTGAAGTCTTGAAGTCAAAGGTCTTTTGGTTGCAAGTAATCAAAATCCATATGGGACTAACAACACCAGAAAGAGATTTACTAGTAGAGTGACTGAATTAGTTTGCTAGGACTGCTGTAAGAAAGTACCACAAACTGGGTGGTTCAAACAACAGAAATTTATTGTCTCACACTTCTGGAGGCTAGAAGTCCAAAATCAAGATATTGGCAGCCTTCTGAGGGATGTGAGGAAGAGACTGTTCTAGTTCTTCCTCCTTATCTTATCAATGGCTCTCTTCATGTTTACATGGTGCTCTCCCTGTATGTGTGTCTGTTTCCAAATTTGCCCTTTTATAAGGACACCAGTCATATTAGATTAGGGCCCACCCTAATGACCTCATTTTAACTTGACTGCCTCTGTGAAGACCGTATCTTCAAATAAGGTCATGTTCTGAGATACTGCGTTAGAACTTTAACACATGAATTTGGGGGTGGGTGTGGGTGGGTGGGTGCAAGACATAATTCAGCCCATAAGAGCAGCCATAGGTTGATTTGCCCAGGACTGTCCCAGTTGATACTTAGTTCCCTGAAGTCATTACTAAAGTGCCCCTTTCTCAATAATGTACCACTTTGAGTGATAAACCACATGATCCCTTTAACTAGGAGAATATAGGGGACCTCATTAAATGCAGAGGCCTCAGGGGGTGATTTTGACCAGAACCTGGAAACAATCTGGTAATACAGTGTTTACTTTCTGCTCTATAGTCATAGTTACTTATCCATATAAAAATACTTTTAACTAGGGGCTTTCCTGGTGGCACAGTGGTTAAGAATCCGATTGCCAATGCAGGGGACACAGGTTGGAACCCTGGTCCGGGAAGATCCCACATGCCATGGAGCCACTAAGCCCATGTGCCACAACTACTGTGCCTGTACTCTAGAGCCTGTGAGCCACAACTACTGAAGCCCGCGTGCCTAGAGCCCATGCTCCACAACAAAGAGAAGCCACCTCAATGAGACGCCTGTGCACTGCAATGAAGAGTAGCCCCCCACTCAATGTAACCAGAGAAAGCCCACACACAGCAATGAAGATCCAATGTAGCCAAAAATAAATAAATAAATAAACAAATTAAAAAAACCCACAACTTTTAACTAGACTGCACATTTTTATAAGAATTGGTGATTTCTACCCATATACATAAGTGGGTACTTCATAGTTTTGAGTTTAAGAGCAATAGGTTCTCAAATTTAAAAAAAAGGGGGACATATGCATATACAATACATATATTACACATACACTTATATGTAATATATATACATTAATAAATATGTTACAGTAAGTCCCCTACATACGAATGAGTTCCATTCTGAGAGTGTGTTCATAAGTCCAATTTGTTCGTAAATCCAACAAAATTAGCCCAGGTACCCAGCTAACACAATCGACTAGATAGTGCTCTACTGTAATAGGTTTATAATACTTTTCACACAAATAATATGTAAAAAACAAACACAAAAAATAAAACATTTTTAATCTTACAGTACTGTACCTTGAAAAGTACAGTAGTACAGTACAGCAGCTGGCATACAGGCGCTGGCATTGAGTGAAAAGGCAAGAAGAGTTACCGACAGGAGGAGGGAGAGGAGGAGGGAGATGGTAGAGCTGAAGGATCGTAAGCAATAGGAGATGGAGGACAAGCTGCAGTTTCACTCATGCCTGATATTGATGGCACAGGTTCTAGTTCCTTGCTCGATTCAATTCTTTCTACCCTCTTGAAAGAATGATCCAGTGATGTCTGGTTAGTAGCTCTTTATTTCTCATCACAGATTACATGGTAGCACTGGATTGCATTCTGAATGTCCGCTGCAACCTTCGTGTACTGTTATATGTTCAGGTCCTGTACCTCAAAGACTAACAGTGCCTCCTCAAATAAAGAAAATCCTCTTGTCATTTCCTGCATCATGAATCTCTTCAGTTCTTCACTTACTTCTTCTTCCTCTTGTCTCTCTTTGTCCTTTCTCTGGCACATTTGCATCTTTGAAAGTTCGCACCTTGAAGGTTCATATGTAGGGGACTTACTATACAGTATTTCCCTTTAAGGAGTTACTCTTTTGTGTCCATCAATTCCCATAACATCTCTCAGCAGTAATGGAAGTGAAATTCATAAGCACTGTGGTAGTTTTTGTCAGATGATCAGGACAAGATGACATAGCTGTGCTCTTTACATGATCGAAGGAGAGGACACGAATGCCTTCTGTTTTAACCACATGCTCTTAGTTATACAGATTCGTAGGAACAAGTAAGTCAGCTCTTTGAGCAAACCTAGACCCTCTTAGTCTTCACTCTGTCCAAAGGAAATTATGGGAGTTTCAACAAACAAAGAAATAAAAAGTAGATAAGGGGATTTTGGTTAATTTAAAAAACAAATGAAGTGATGAGGCTTTTAGGAGAGATAACCTGCCACTGTCAGGGGAGGTGACCTAGTGAACAATAAAAGAGAGTGTGATGGGACCCTGTGGCCTTGATGCACAGAGGAAGTGCCTCCCTGAAAACAAGTGCTGAAGATGAGAAAATGCATGTCATTTCAGGCAGAAGACAGCAAGAGACTCTTTAAATTTAATCTCTTTTCTGGATTCTGTTCTTAGAGGTGAGAAATGTTGAGTTTGCGAAGGCAGACAGCAGAAGCAAGAAGAACTACAGTTCTGCAGCCTGTGGAAGGAAAACCACATTCATAGAAAGATAGACAAAATGAAAAGGCAGAGGACTTTGTACCAGATGAAGGAACAAGATAAAACCCCAGAACACCAACTAAATGAAGTGGATATAGGCAACCTTCCAGAAAAAGAATTCAGAGAAGATGCAAGAAATGTTTAACAAAGACCTAGAAAAATTAAAGAACAAACACCTAGAAGAATTAAAGAACAAATAAACAGAAATGAACAATACTATAACTGAGATGAAAAATACACCAGAAGGAATCAATAGTGGAATAACTGAGGCAGAAGAACGGATAAGTGACCTGGAAGACAGAATGGTGGAATTCACTGCTGTGGAACAGAATAAAGAAAAAAGAATGAAAAGAAATGAAGACAGCCTAAGATACCTCTGGGACAACATTAAACACAACAACATTCACATTATGGGGGTCCCAGAAGGAGAAGAGAGAGAGAAAGGACCTGAGAAAATATTTGAAGAGATTATAGTCAAAAACTTTCCTAATATGGGAAAGGAGATAGCCACCCAAGTCCGGGAAGCTCAGAGAGTCCCAGGCAGGATAAACCTGAGGAGAAACATGCCGAGATACAAAGTACAAACTGACAAAAATTAAAGACAAAGAAAAATTATTAAAAGCAATGAGGGTAAAACAACAAATAACATACAAGGGAACTCCCATAAGGTTAACAGCTGATTTCTCAGCAGAAACTCTACAAGCCAGAAAGGAGTGGCATGATATATTTAAAGTGATAAAAGGGAAGAACATACAACCAACATCACTCTAGCTGGCAAGGATCTCATTCAGATTCAACAGAGAAATCAAAAGCTTTACAGACAAACAAAAGCTAAGAGAATTCAGCACCACCAAACCAGCTCTACAACAAATGCTTAAGGAACTTCTCAAAGTGGGAAACCCAAGGGAAGAAAAGGAATTACAAAAACAAACCCATAACAATTAAGAAAATGGTAATAGGAACATACATATTGTTAATTACCTTAAACATGAATGGATTAAATGCTCCAACCAAAAGACACAGGCTTGCTGAATGGATACAAAAAACAAGACCCATATATATGCTGTCTACAAGAGACCCACTTCAGACCTAGGGACACATACAGACTGAAAGTGAGGGGATGGAAAAAGATATTCCATGCAAATGGAAGCCAAAAGAAAGCTGCAGTAGCAATACTCATATCAGATAAAATACATTCTATAACAAAGAATGTTACAAGAGACAAGGAAGGACACTACATTATGATCAAGCGATCAATCCAAGAAGAAGATATAATAATTATATATGTACCCAACATAGGAGCACCTCAATACATAAGGCAACTGCTAACAGCTATAAAAGAGGAAATCAGCAGTAACACAATAATAGTGGGGGACTTATTTGGATTGACTTATATACACTAATATGTATAAAATAGATAACTAATAAGAACGTGCTATATAAAACAATTAAATTAAATTAAAAAATTAAAAAAAAATAGTGGGGGATATTAACACCTCACTTACACCAATGGACATATTATTCAGACAGAAAATTAATAAGGAAACACAAGCTTTAAATGCCACAATAGACCAGATGGATTTAATTGATATTCATAGGACATTCCATCCAAAAATAGCAGATTACACTTTCTTCTCAAGTGAGCACGGAACATTCTCCAGGATAGATCACATCTTGGGTCACAAATCAAGGCTCAGTAACTTTAAGAAAATTGAAATCATATCAAGCATCTTTTCTGACCACAACGCTATGAGATTAGAAATGAATTACAGGGAAAAAAATGTAAAACACACAAACACATGGAGGCTAAACAATACGTTACCAAATAACCAAAAGATCACTGAAGAAATCTAAGAGGAAATCAAAAAATACCTAGAGACAAATGACAATGAAAACACGATGATCCCAAACCTATGGGATGCAACAAAAGCAGGTCTAAGAGGGAAGTTTATAGCTATATACAAGCCTACCTCAAGAAACAAGAAAAATATCAAATAAACCATCTAACCTTACACATAAAGGAACTAGAGAAACAAGAACAAACAAAACCCAAAGTTAGCAGAAGGAAAGAAATCATCAAGATCAGAGCAGAAATAAATGAAATCAAAACAAAGAAAATAGCAAAGATCAATAAAACTAAAAGCTGGTTCTTTGAGAAGATAAATAAAATTGATAAACCATTAGCCACTCATCAAGAAAAAGAGGGAGAGGACTCAAATCCATAAAATTAGAAATGAAAGAGGAGAAGTCACAACAAACACTGCAATAATACAAAGCAACCTAAGAGACTACTATAAGCAACTCTATGCCAATAAAATGGACAACCTGGAAGAAAAGGACAAATTCTTAAAACGGTATAACCTTCCAAGTCTGAACCAGGAAAAAATAGAAAGTATGAACAGACCAATCACAAGTAACAAAATTGAAACTGTGATTAGAAATCTTCCAACAAACAAAAGTCCAGGACCAGATGGCTTCACAGGTGAAGTCTATCAAACATTGAGAGAAGAGCTAACACCCATCCTTCTTAAACTCTTCCAAAAAATTACAGAGGAAGGAACATTCCCAAACTCATTCTATGAGGCCACCATCACCCTGATACCAAAACCAGACAAAGATACTACAAAAAAAGAAAATTACAGACCAATATCATTGATGAATATAGATGCAAAAATCCTCAGAAAAATACTAGGAAACAGAATCCAACAACACATTAAAAGGGTCATACACCATGATCAAGTGGGATTTATCCCAGGGATGCAAGGATTCTTCAAAATATGTATATCAATCAGTGTGACACACCATATTAACAAATTGAAGAAGAAAAACCATATGATCATCTCAACAGATGCAGAAAAAGCTTTTGACATAATTCAACACTGATTTATGATGAAAACTCTCCAGAAAGAGCCTATCTCAACATAATAAAGGCCAAATACAACAAACCCACAGCAAACATCATTCTCAATGGTGAGAAACTGAAAGCATTTCCTCTAAGATCAGGAACAAGACAAGGATGTCCACTCTTGCCACTGTTATTCAACATCGTTTTGGAAGTCCTAGCCACGGCAATCAGAGAAGAAAAAGAAATAAAAGGAATACAAATTTGAAGAGAAGAAGTAAAACTCACTGTTTGCAGGTGACATGATACTATACATAGAGAATTCTATAGATGCCACCAGAAAACTACTAGAGCTAATCAATGAATTTGCAGGATACAAAATTAATGCACAGAAATCTCTTGCATTCCTGTACACTAACAACAAAAGATCAGAAAGAAAAATTAAGGAAACAATCTCATTCACCACTGCAACAAAAAGAATAAAATACCTAGGAATAAACCTACCTAAGAAGGTAAAAGACCTGTACTCAGAAAACTATAAGACACTAATGAAGGAAATCAAACATGACACAAACAGATGGAGAGATATACCATGTTCTTGGATTGGAAGAATCAATATTGTGAAATTGATGATACTACCCGAAACAGTCTACAGATTCAATGCAATCCCTATCAAATTACCAGTGGCATTTTTTACAGAACTAAAACAAAAAATCTTAAAATTTGTGTGGAGACACAAAAGACCCTGAATAGCCAAAGCAGTCTTGAGGGAAGAAAACGGAGCCGGAGGAATCAGACTCCCTGACTTCAGACTATACTACAAAGTTACGGTAATCAAGATAATATGGTACTGGCACAAAAACAGAAATATAGATCAATGGAACAGGATAGAAAGCCCAGAAATAAACCCACACACCTATGGTCAACTAATCTATGACAAAGGAGGCAAGGATATACAATGGAGAAAAAACAGTCTCTTCAATAAGTGGTGCTGGGGAAACTGGACAGCTACATTTAAAAAAATGAAATTAGAACATACCCATACCACACACAAAAATAAACTCAAAATTGATTAGAGACCTAAATGTAAGACTGGACACTATAAAACTCCTAGAGGAAAACATAGGAAGAACACTCTTTGACATAAACCACAGCAAGATCTTTTTTGATCCACCTGCTAGAGTAATGGATATAAAAACAAAAATAAACAAATGGGACCTAATGAAACTTCAAAGCTTTTGCACAGAGAAGGAAACCATAAACAAGATGAATAGACAACCCTCAGAATGGGAGAAAATATTTGCAAATGAATCAGTGCACAAATGATTAATCTCCAAAATATATAAACAGCTCATGCAGCTCAATATTTAAAAAACAAACAACCCAATCCAAAAATGGACAGAAGACCTAAATAGACATTTCTCCAAAGAAGACATACAGATGCCCAAGAAGCACATGAAAAGCTACTCAACACCACTAGTTATTAGAGAAATGCAAATCAAAACTACAATGAGGTATCACCTCATATCAGTTAGAATGGGCATCATCAGAAAATCTACAAACAACAAATGCTGGAGAAGGTGAGGAGAAAAGGGAACCCTCTTCCACTGTTGGTGGGAATGTAAATTGATATAGCCACTATGGAGAATAGTATGGAGGTTCCTTAAAAAACTAAAAATAAATTTACCATATGACCCAGCAATCCCACTTCTGGGCATATACCCAGAGAAAACCATAATTCAAAAAGACACATGCACCCCAGTGTTCATTGCAGCACTATTTACAATTGCCCTGTCATGGAAGCAACCTAAATGCCCATTGATAGATGACTGGATAAAGAAGATGTGGTACATATATACAATGGAATATTACTCAGCCATAAAAAGGAATGAAATTAGGTCATTTGTTGAGACGTGGATGGATCTAGAGACTGTCATACAGAGTGAAGTAAGTCAGAAAGAGAAAAACAAATATATATTAACACATATATGTGGAACCTAGAAAAATGGTACAGATGAACTGGTTTGCAGGGCAGAAATAGAGACACAGATGTAGAGAACAAACCTATGGGCACCAAGGGGGGAAAGTGGTTGTGGTGGGATGAATTGGGAGATGGGGATTGACATGTATACACTGATGTGTATAAAATAGATAACGAATAAGAACCTGCTGTTTAAAAAATAAAATTCAAAAATTCAAAAAAAAAAAAAAAAAGAAATGTTGAGTTTGCATTAACAAGTTAGTGATGGAATTGGAGGATGAGTCCAGGCCTCTGGACTCCTGATTTAGTACACAGCATTATTCCAGCACTCTCAAATTGAGGAAATAGGTAAATCGTTTTAAAGAAGTAGGATAGGCATTTAAGTGTGTGATATTAAAAAATCACGTCAAATCCAATTGTAATGAAGACCACCAAAATATTAGTATAAAAGAATTCTTCCAGACTCTACTGGACCCGTTCCTCCTTCGCCCAATTGTCTCAGTGTCTACTGACAACTCTTTACCTTTGAAATATGTATATATAGATGGAGAGAGAGACACAGAGAGATGCAGGTATACAGACACTTCCCAATCAACCTGTGGAACACTGATCCTTGTTTTGAGTCCCACACTCTCCCTTCCAAACTGTCTGTGGTACAGTTTGCATATATCATTCTCACTTCAGATGTGGTACTGCTAAAAACTTGTAATCAACATCCTTCTCCACGAACTGGTTTCCTTTTTGAAGTTCCAAATTGTCCCACTATTACTACCATTTTCCTATAGCTCAGCATCACCTTTCCTTCCTACTTATCTTTTTTTTTTTTTTTTTTTACGGTACCCGGACCTCTCACTGTTGTGGCCTCTCCCGTGGACCGGGGCATGAACCCGTGTCCCCTGCATCGGCAGGCAGGCTCTCAACCACTGCGCCACCAGGGAAGCCCCCTACTTATCTTTTAATCACTGCCTCTCATGGTTGCTGATGGAATCTGTTACTTTGTTTTTCTTTGTTCAGTATCATAACTCCCTTTCCATTCACACTATTTCCACCCTTGTTCACACATTCAATCACTGCTTCCCTGCATTAAGAGGACAACTTCCTAACTGGGTTCCCTGCCCACAGACATTTTTCCTGCTCTAATTTATTTTAGATCACATTAACCTTTGAAAAATCTTTTAAAAATCTTAAAAAAATAAATATCTTTAAAAAAAACTTTGACTTTTCCTCTGTTCAAATACCTTCAATTATCTCTCATACTAACAAAATCAAACCCATGTGCTTAAGCTGACAACAAGAACTTTCTAGGATCTTAGTTTCTTCTCTACCTTATGTTCTTATAATTCATACTTTTCAGATCAAAAATACCAGTTAATAATAATAAACTTTCTTTCAAACCTCCTTAAAATGAGATGTCTAGAAATGATTTTTATTTTATTAAAGCATCTTACTAAAATAACATTCCATAAAAATAATTTATATTTCTTGATTTTTAATTTTAAAATAATACAGACATTTTAGAGATTAAATTTTCAGTTATATTTTCAACTTATTATATATTGCAAAAATGTACATTACAGATTGATTTGGGTGAAGAGTATACACACTTGGCTGGCTAACCATTCTGGTATTATTTTAAGTAAAAGAACTGATGTTATGTGTTCTTTGCTGCCTAGTCAAACATTGACCTGTAAGATGACCCAGACCATATCTGAGAAAGTGATAACCCAAGTTTCTCTCTAATGATTCTTAATTGAAATGAAGACTTTCTAGAATAGATGTGTCTTTAGTCAGTCCTCATTTATAAGGTGCAGTCACTGTACTCCACAATTTGTATAATCTTTATCTCTATTATTCTGTAGTCCATAGTCTCTCTGTTGTAGGAAAGCCTCACTATCCTCACTTTCATGATGAAGTAAGGAAGTTAAGGCCTTGCTGAGGGTTATGGGCATGGAAGTAAAAAAAGGTAAGTCAGGTATGAGAATTATTTTGTAAGAAAAATTGGCAAAATTTATTACAGATTGACTGTAGGGTGATGACATTCCCAGTTGGTTATGAGAATTGTAGTCCATGGATCTGAAAATAGGGAATTCATATTAGAGGTTGACTTAGGGTGAAAGATGCATAATTTATATTCAAACATACTTAGTTCAAATGTGTGATCACAGAACACCCAAGTAGAGAGAGAGAATTTAGGTTTAATTGAATGGTTAGGACTGTAACTGTCAATTGAGGGTCATAGGACTAGAGGCAATTATTGAAACTGTGGTAGCAGATACGCTCATCAAAGAAGAACCTATAAGGTAAGGAGAACACAGGACTAAGAACTGGTCAGAAAAATCCTTTGCTACTCAATCTAGATTCATTATCTATTCAAATATATTCACTTATCATAACTTCATTTCAGTCTCATTGGTTTTTGACAACCTGCCTTTCCCTATTTTTCAACTCTCACTAAACTCTCAAGTTAAGAGGATAATGGCTCTTATTCTGACCTCCAGATTTTGCATCTCCTTGATTACCACTTGCATTTCTGGATTCTTTCCACACCATTGACGTGATCCTTTGCATTTCCCATTCTTTCCCTTTTCTTAGTTTCTTGTCTGCTGTTCATGTGAGGTATTATGACACAGTCTTGAGCTAAGAGTAAGAAGAGAAAAAGAAGTTAGTGAAAGGTGTACAGGAGTAGTTATAAAAATGTGAGGACCAGGATTATGAGGCATAATTGAGGGAAGGGAGAAGACAATTCAAAAACTCTTGAGGATTTTATATTATCAAATACAATATCAATGTCATAAGAATGCCAGGAATTATAGGACAGTCATAGGGACTGCTATGGACTGAATTGTGCTCCTCCAAAATTCGTATGTTGACGCCCTAACCCTCAATGTGATGAGGCCTTTGGGAAGTGATTAGGTTTAGATGAGGTCATGAAAATGGGGCGCTCATGACAGGATTAGTGCTCTTATAAGAAGAAACATGGGAGAGATTTCTCTCTCCCCCCGCTCCCCCCCATGTCACACACAGCAACACAGCAAGAAGGCAGCCATCTACAAGCCAGGAAGAGCCTTTGCCTGGGAACCTAACTGACCAACTCCTTGATCTTGGATTTCTCAGCTTCTAGAAACATAAGCAACACATTTCTTTTGTGTAAGTCACCCAGTCTATGCTATTTCGCTATGTCAGCCTGAGCTGACTAGTACAGGGACTTTCATTACTTCATTTGGGCTTCACAAATCCATAGGAAAAATCACACTTCAGTGTTGGCATATTCAATGTTCAATAAAAATTGACCACTATAGAAGACTTCCCTGGTGGCGCAGTGGTTAAGAGTCTTCCTGCCAATGCAGGGGACACACTTTGGTCCTGGAAGATCCCACATGCCACGGAGCAGCTAAGCCCGTGTGCCACAACTACTGAGCCTGAGCTATAGAGCCCGTGTGCCACAACTACTGGAGCCTGCGCGCCTAGAGCCTGTGCTCTGCAACGAGAGAAGCCACCGCAATGAGAAGCCCGTGAACCGCAATGAAGAGTAGCCCCTGCTCGCCGCAACTAGAGGAAGCCCACAGGCAGCAATGAAGACCCAACACAACCAAAAAAAAAATTGACCACTAGAAAGTAAAGCTCTCATGGCATTGCAATTTATCAAGACTATTTTCTTAGTACTGCTGAAAATATTTTCATTTGATGAAGTGTAAGACTGTATTTTCTGGACTGCAATTTTGGTGGCATCTTTAGGTTTACTTCTGGCTTTTAAGGTCAGAACTAGCAAAACTCAATATTACTAGAAGATCCTTCATAAATTTCTCTTATAAATGCTTTAACTTGCAATATAACATCCATAGTTTCATGGTAAGCCAGAAATACCAATTACATTTGCCTTAAAAAATTTATGAAAGACCTTTTAAAAGATGCCGAATTCATATTATGGTGATTAAATGGAAAATGCAAAAATCTATAATGCCTCCGTGATTAATATCCCATAGATCAAGGATTTAGTTATTCCTGGATAACTAAAAAGCAATGTAAGTATAAAGCAATGTAAGTATAATTTTGTGTCTGTTTCTAAGACCATGGTAGGCTGCTGAGCTGGTGTGTATCAACATTATTATTTTAAGTTCATTCTTAGATGCCTGGTTCTTTTGCTAGTCTATTCTCTGCCCTTCAAAACATAATAAACTTTCTCTTTTTAGCTGTTCTAGTAATAGCTATCATTTCAACTCTGCAGAGGTGACTTAATTTCAGTAAAATCTGTTGATCCTATAATCCATGGGTTTAATGCCCACCTGAGAACTATCTGTAAGTATCACTTGCTGATAGTGGTACTGGCAGCTACTTTATGTCTGATTGCATAGATAGTGTGAATTGCTAACAAAATTCTCATATTTCTGGGTTTTAGGGCATTAATTCCTGATAAGAAAATTTTATTCAGTGAAGAATTTTCCTTGAGCCTCATGCTCCCTTTTAGCACTTGGTTTATGATAATGACAGAATTGTCAAGGACATTTCCACAAAGTTCAGGAACCCCATGAGTTAAGGAGGAAATGAATTGCATTATTACTTCATCCCATTTGCACTTTCCTGTTTATTCCCTAGTGTACTGTCATGACTATTGTAACTGTCATGACTATTGTATTAAGACCTTGGATTTCAGGGCCTGAAGGCATTTTTACCTATGAGAGCAACATTAGCTTTTGGCTTATTTTCATTACATACAACATGGAGATTGAGAGTGTTTTCTGGCCCAAGGCTTGTGGTTTCCTTTTAATTACAAGTGTTTATTCCCATTTGGCAAAAGAGCTTCTGAATTTTATCAACAAGTATACACAGAACGATAAAGTGATTCATGTTTTTGTGTGTGAGTAAAGGCTTTTAAAAATACATACACTGGGATGAAATAAATGCCCCTCCCTTCAATAACAAGCAAAACAACAAAAAAAGCACAGTCTGGATAATTGCAAAAATGACTCAGGAGGATACATCAACACTGATACCAGCCTTGCTTTGACATGCTGTGAAATGAGATGACTATTATCTTTCAAAGAGCAAAGGTAGGGCAACCTAGTAACTTCTAGAGGACCTTGTCACAACCATTAAAAAGGGATGTTCTAAATCGGAGAGGAAAATTAATTCATAAAGTGTCGCAGATGAACTGCAAGCTGAATCTCAGATATTAGGCTCTGATATTAATAACTAAACCCACTGACTTTTCTCGATGGTCTCTTCCTTGCCTTCCTTCCTACCTTCTTTTCTTAAAAAATTTCTCCTCTTATAGGCCTTTTGGTCTGTCTGTTTCTTTTTTCTTCTATCCCTGTTGAAATATATATTTTATGGTTGCTGGGTTTTGAGTTGTGTGCTCTTTTTTAGTTTGAAAAGTGAATAAAACCATTAACATTTCTCTTTCTGAAAGAAAAAGAACCTTCACATTGAATTTAATTTTTTTTTCAGTAGAAAGAATACATGAAGGGATCGACAATGTTTAAAATATAAAGAGACATGGGCTTCCCTGGTGGCGCAATGGTTGAGAATCCGCCTGCTGATGCAGGGGACGCGGGTTCGTGTCCCGGTCTGGGAAGATCCCACATGCCGCGGAGCGGCAGCACCCATGAGCCATGGCCACTGAGCCTGCGCGTCCGGAGCCTGTGCTCCGCAACGGGAGAGGCCACAACAGTGAGAGGCCCGCGTATTGCAAAAAATAAATAAATAAATAAAATAAAAAATAAAATAAAATATAAAGAGACAAAGAGAAATGAAAAAAGAAGGAACAATACAGAGGAAAATGAAGGAGGCTGGGTGAAAGAACAGAAATGAAAAGGGTATGAAACAGGCAGGAGCAGAAGGATGGGAGAGAAAGTTTAGGTGGTGATGGGTTGATGTGAAAAGATGGATTAATAAGATTAGAGAAGGTTCAGGTTCAAATTTGGTATATTTAGCTTAATAGTGATGCTGAAAGCTTGGCCTCTGTACCCTGGTGCTGAATTGAATCTCGCATTTGGGTGCGAGAATTTTGGGTGAAGTAGAAAAGAAGAGCTTTATTGCTTTGCCAGGCAAAGGGGGACACAGCAGGCTCATACCCCTCAAAGCTGTGTGTCACAACCTGGGAGGATTTGGTGTTGAGTTTTATAGCAATGGTTCAAGGGCAAGGTTGCTGATAAGGATTAGGGTGTGTGCAGGGCTTGTACTCCTTTAATCTGGTCTCAGGTAGTCTCTTGATGAGCTTCTCTAGTTCCTTCAATCTGGCCTCAGGTGGTCTTCTCCAGAATGAAGAATGCTAACATCTTCCACTTGTTGGGGATTTTAGTTCTGTAAAGAGCTCAAAGATATTGTTATGTGAATCCCTTGAGGCAGAACCAGGACCCTGCCCCAAGGCTGCACCATTGTTTCTTGGCTGCTCCTCCCTTAACTCTGTGTCCCCTCCCTTCCCTGATTAGCAATTGTTTGAAAGGCTTCCATGCCCAGGAGCCCCACATGATCCTTTTTGGTTTCAATAATGTAAGTCCAATTTTTAATTCTTTCTAATTTAACACTTTTTACATTATCTCAAATTATTTAAAATGAGTGTTAGATAAAAAGAAGCACCTTGAAATCAAGTCTCTTAATTACTGACACCTTTGGTTATTTAAACCATTAATATTGAGAAGTGTTAGGATGTAAAGTAAAATTTTTCTCCCAGTATAATTAATGCATGCTTAAGTCATTGTACAGAAAATAGAGCTCTGGGGCTTAATAGCCAAATGAAGTTTCTATGATACAAGTGTTATTTTTATTACCTTCTTTACACTAATAAAACCCTCTTCTTTTAATAAGAAGTAGCAACATTTTTAACAATATGCCTACTTTTTGCAAAATCTCTATTTTTAAACAACTTTAGTGAAGTGTAATCGGCATATAAAAGCACAGATATTTAAAGTGTATAATGTAACATGTTTGATATAAAAATGCCCATACAATCCTCACTCACATTCAAGTTAATGAACATATCCATCACTGGAAACAGTTTCCTTGACCCCTTGGTAATCCCTCCCTCTCAAATTTTTCCTTCTCTTTTATGCCCCTACATTAGTTTGCCTTTCCTAGACGTTTATATACACAGAAGCAGACAATATGTGCTCTTTTTAAATCTGACTTCTTTCACTCAGCTTTATTATTTTGAGAGACATCCATGTGGTAGAGTGTTTCAATAGCTCATTCCTTTTTATGGCTACGTAGTATTCCATTGTAAGGATATATGTCATAATTTTTTTATCTATTTACCTTTTGATGGACATTTGGATTGTTTCAAGTTTTGGCTATTGCCAAGTGTTCTATGAACACTTGTGTAGAAGTTTTTGTATGAATATATGTTTTTATTTCTCTTGGGTAAATATTTAGGAATAAAATGCCTGGACCACATGGGAGGTTTCTTTTTAAAGAAACTTTCAACAGTTTTGCAAACTGGTCAGTCATTTATGTTCTCAACAGCAGTGTACTGGAAGTCCTTCATTTGCTTTGAAATTTTGATCTCCTATTTCAAGCCATAGTAATTCTAGGAACTTTTGGTCCAGCAAAGCCTGGAACCATTTTGCAATATTCAGTCAGGTTTGTTCAAGTAACTATTGCTCATTTTCTCAAGTCTCTATAATTTGGGAAGCCTGAAAAAATTTATACCAAGCTAGAAGGCCATTACAATTTCAGAGAGTAAATTATACACTTAGAAAATATTAAGGAACCTTTGTTTAAAGAAAGACCAGGGAATACTTGTCAATATCTGATGAATAGGAAACATGATACTGTTTAGGTTTGGACCACACATTTTATCAGTTATGGCAAAAGCCAAGAGTTGTGCTATTTAGGGACCAGGATTGTAGTCCTTCTGTTCATTTATATTTTGTGTTATTTGATCTAAATATATCAGGTTTTGTTTGGTCAGATAATACTTAGGAATGGCTGTTTCCAAAGGAATCTCTCCTCTCCTCTGCTTCTGACCACTTGAGTTATCCCAAATTAAAAATACTGTCTTTCTCTAGTTCAGCCATAAGATATATGAGTCCTACAGGCTCCATGATAACCTTAAATATATTGGGGAGAATGTATTAGATTAGAATTGGATTTAAAGAGGACATACCCAATATTCTTAGCAGTAGGATCAGCATCGTTTCATTTAATTAATCATAAAACCCATTCGTATTTGATGAAACTTTTGTTTTCCTCTCTTTCCTCCTCTCCTACTCAATGATTAGTATTGATACTAAATCAAGGTTTGCATTAATTCCATCCCTGGCCTATATCAGTACTGTTTTACTAAGGATTTTTGGATATTCCTTGAGTTTTTTTCCTCTTCAATAGTTAGGTTTTTAGGCAGAAAGTCCCTTCTAAGGAAAACAATATATCTAGCACTTTTGGATGTGAGGGCATTAAAGTGACTGACACTAATACAGAATGATTGTTCTAGAGGAATTATAAAAGGACAGTCTTATTTAGAGTGTGAGCCACTTAGCAGATCCAGCTCTTCTTAAAAACAGAAGTTTCTATATTTCCACCTTGGTAGTTCTTTTTGTTTTGTTTTTTTTTTTTTTTGGAGTATGGAAATACCTAAACTAAATAGTATAGAGCTTATGGAAGTGTGAAGACTTGGCATTTACTAAAGATTAAAATAGTCTCCTAGTTTAATTTATTGCTTGGACGTGAGCAGGTCCAAAGGCAGGCTTTGGGATATTTAAATAGTGCTTCTAGTTCGCTTTCCCTTCTTCATTTAAAACTTTGGCACCTGTATCACAGGCTTTCTTTCCATCTCAGTCTTTGCCGTCATCCTGCCTGGCTTTAGTAGACACATGGAAGGAACAGCTAAGCGTGTGGCTTCTCGGTTTAGGGCCCTCTTCATCTCCAGTCACCATCTCTTCCTTTGTACCTGAGCCACTGGCTCCCGTGAAGAGGAGAATAAAGAACTTGACCTATAGGCTCATCAATGTAAATATGCTACTCTGTCTCACAATCTCTTCTCTCCCTAGTGAAGTTATTCGCTACCTCTGATCATTCTTTGACCTCATGTGCCTCTTCAGTCCATGGATTGTCCATTTTTATCCAATCCATCAGTCTTTGCATTTCCTCTTTAATCCGTAAGCCCTTGTCTTTTTTCTCTCTGCCACATTCCATGCATTAAATTCCCCTCCGCATCTAACATTTTGTTTCAACTGTCTGGCAAAACCCAACTAAAGATGAAACTTGTACCCATGTCTTCTGCACCTGTATCTGAACAGTACAGCTCTCTGGGAGAATGTCATACAACAGGCTTTTTGGTTCCCCAATCTATTTTTGACAATGACTTCAAATGGACTCTCAACATTGCAGCCATATTTCTCAGGTCACCAGGCTCTCCCAGGACACTGGTGGAGGGATTGATCTTAAGTAGAAGAAGAAACAGCTTCCTTGTTATAACAGGAAGCATAGTGCTAAGATGGGTGAAGCTATAAATGTGTTTGTAAATTGACAGAGTGAAGATGAAATAAAAATGATTTCTTATTTTTCTAGGAGGATAACCATCCTATGTATAAGGGATAAACATTGGCAAAAAAATGGATTATTTTTATGTCAGATTTGTCTTTCCTGTGAAGAAAGATTGTTAACATTATTTTCTATCTTTCTGTTATAAATTGTTCTTCATAATGGGTGAATTGAGAAATCTTTGTTCAAGTTTCTAGCAAAAAAAAATTTGCTGCAGCATGGCTTCAAGTCACAAAGCAGTATTTTGACAAATGGGAAATAGCACCAGCAGGTAAACTCAGCTGGAAAGTTAAGTCTTGGGCTCCTGACAATTTTCTTTCCACTTCATCTTTCAACAGATTATCCTAAAACATCATTTTGATCATTTCACTTCTCTTCTATAAACCTACCATGGGTCCCATTGCCTGCTCTATCATGTCTCAAAACAACAAAACATGGTTTTCAAAGCCATCCATAATTTGATCTCACTCAGTGTATTCAAAATTATATATTACCATATGTAGCTTTATTTTGAATCCTTCTGACCCAGTCCATTTCCTGTCTCCTACTTCTCTCTCCCCATGTCTTTGTTTATGAATCTATGCCAGCCAATTTGACTTGGGCACTGAGCAATGACAAACTGGTAGGTAGAAAGGGAATTTTCCCATTCAGAACCAGCTAACCCACAATCATGTGGCAGAATCAGACCCTGACCTTAGATATGAAATCTGGAGAGAGGAGTGTGGATTAGGTAAAGGAGAGAAGGTGGGTATGCTAAGAAGGAGTTTCCAGAGCTGAATTCCAAGGAGGTCATCAAGATTGGGCACAAAAATAATTCAAGTTGTTAATCATAAATTTTCCTATATTTCCTTTGTAACAGCCATTTTCCACTGATTAAATTGTCATGACTAACTTGGATTAGCAGTAAGATACAGACACACACACACACACACACACGCACCCCACACTTTTACATATTGACAATCATAACAATCATAATTGGTTTACATTATCCAGACCAAGTTGTGGATCTCCTTATCTGGAAAAATAACTTAAGAATTTGGGACATAGTTAAAACTTGAAATAGTAGGAAAATGATCTGATAAAATCCTTCTCAACTCCTTTTGGTTTCTCATGAGGTGGGATGAGGTTGAAAAGAAATAGCCGATTTGTTGCTTTGCCACAGAAATACCTTTATTTACTCTGTTGGTTTTGTTTTTGTTTACTTCTTAGACTTTTTCTTCTATTATACCTACTACAGGGAAGGTAAACCACAGAAAAAATATAGAGAGGAAGAAGATTTGAGCTTCCAAGGGCAAGGTCCTTGCAACAGCGATAAGACTAAAAGAGTATTATAATAGCCTGGAGGTAAAACTCTGGGTAGAGCAGGATGAAGGCAAACCAGAGAAAACTCAGAGTGAGACAAAGTTGTTGTCTCTGAATTGAGGCCCTGTGCTGTTTTTGCAGGGCTGAAACCTTGGTGGGGAAAGTGATAGAACCCAGCTGGGCATGGAGCTTCTAGGGTAGAGGAGACCTGGGTCTTGTTTCCCAGGCAGAAACCATGAAAGTGATAAGGTCCCAGAGTTATTTCCTACCCTGTTGAGGTACAGTGACAGTAGAGGAGAAATGACAGACAGGATTGTCTAGGTAGAGTGAGGCTGAATAGGCAGCAAGTTTCCTTGGTTCCAGAGTGGCATGGAGCTTTTTCCCATACTTTTGCAAAAGGTGTGGGCATTAGATGATGGAGAGAGAGTTGTGGAGTTGAAAGGGGCTTATTATATAAGATGATGGTAACAGAAGACGACAGCCAGAAGTGAACGGGCTGAATGACTGACACCACAGAGGTATGGTGGCATCTCAATGGAGTGAAAACTGTTAGGGTAATCCCAGCTGCTTGATGGCCAAATATCTCCTCCAATTTGGGGTCACACCCCTAAGTAGTGATCATAAAAATATATACTATATCAGGGAGAAAGACTGGGCAGGAACATTTCTGAACTATGTTTAACAAGAGATGACTGAATTTAGCCAGAACTGGCTAAGTCTGTTTTCTACCACATAGAAAAATGAGCACGTGAAAGTCAAATTCTGAGACTGATAAAAAAACCATTACTTTTGTAAAAATGAATATGTGACTTTAAAAATGTGAATACAATATATATTGCAAGCAATCTTTCCGGTGAAGAGCAACATAAAAATAACTTACCTTTGGGAACAGGCCCAGAAGCATAATGTGCATTGAACTCAGTCGATCCACAGTTAGGGTTTGATTTGTGAAAAACACACTTATTCAGAAGATCAAAAGATGTCTTTATTTTGAAAACCTAAAAATTCTTAGAGTACTTGAATGGTCCATTAGATCTTGAAAGGGCAGAAGGGGTTTCTGTTGAATTCCAGCCTTTCTTCCATTGGTGGTGGAGCATAGGTGGCACGTGACATGGTTATGATGGAACAGAAAGAAATCCTGGCTGCAGGTGGAAGGAAATTAAAGGGGCTTGGGGTCGACTTTAGGTTCAGGATTCAGGTACTAGACCTAGCTTCACCAGTAACGTATAACTGTAGGGAAGTTCCTGTTTCCTCACCTATAAGATTAAAAGAGTTGCTCTATGATGTTTCTTTGATTTTAGGTGATTAGGAGTGATAGGAGGCAATGTGTGTGGCAGCAGACCACAAAAGTATAACCTTTACTTTTCAATAAATAAAAATCATGAATGGGACTGGTCTTATTTCCTGTTCCCCTTTGGGGCTCCAAGCAGACAAAAATAGAAAAAATCTGACATCTGGCATGCCTTTCTCCCTGATCTCTGGTCCAACAAACACCTACAATTTAGAATAATTAGAAAACCCCCTCAAATTGGAACTAATCCTTAGTTTATTTCAGTGCCTACTCAATGTGATTTCTCTAGGATGAGGAAACAGTGGTAGCATAGTGCTGACTGTTGGTTTCTAGTTTCAGACAATCTGGAGGAAGGAAGTTTAGCACACAGTATTCATTAAACAGGTCATTCCTTCCTTATGTGGAAAACTTTTCCCCTCTTATCTGGATCCTCAATACTCTCCGTACCTTTCTAACTTCCTCACATAAGTGATATGATAATGGGCTTAGTTCTACATGGAAGTTTTCTAACAATGTAGATGGTAAACTATACAGAGTAAACTCAGGGGCCTATTGACTTTGATAGCAGAGTTCAAAAAAGGAGACCCTTCCTGGTGCTTTACAGGCACCTACCTGTGTAAACAGACCCACTCAGGTGAAGAGCACACCCAACAGAGGCCACAAAGATGGACTAAATAACCTCTTGATTGGAGAAAAGAGGAACAAACGAACTCAAAGGTGAACAAAATCTTGGAAATAAAAGACTGAAAGCAGCCAGGATGATAATGTTGTATATAATTTCACCATGGGGAGAACGTCACTTCTGTGGGAATGATTTTTCTACCAACCTGTTTTGAATACCAATGAATAGGGGATTAGAAGAACATTTTGAAATTCATCCTGCTGTCATCATTTACAAAATCATTCATTATTGTGATAATTATAAAAAGAGAGGGAATATAATGCCAAATGTTGCAAATGTATCTAGTCTGTAGGAATACTGGATATGCTATTCCTTCCCTCCCCACAGCCCCCAGGTTAGGTGATCATAAGTACTTATAATAAGCAAATACTGCAACTTAAAAATTCTTCAAATAATTCAACTGAGATTTATACTGGATTATTTTAAAGGTCAGTAGATACAGATGGTTCACAAATTTAAAATATGAAATCTTGTGCTATTTTCTTCTGAGAGTTTTTAACAATTTGAAATTGAGTGGAAATAGGAAAAACCACAAGGTCTTGGCAAAGGTCAAAAGAAGAGGATCTCAAACTCAGTTCTCAGCCATCAAGAAACAGTGAGTTGGAACTTTTCATTAGTGCTGAGAAAGTCTCCATTGGTTTGGAGAAGATTCATCCTTGGAAACCTTTCAGCTCCTCCTATAGGCAGAAGCTCCCCTCTGCTCACTCCCGTGGGATTTGTTCTTCAGGGTTTGCTCAGGGGGCATCTTCCCTTTGGAATTCTTGTTTAGTGGTTAGAAGCTCTTTCCTTGAATGGCATGATCTACACTGGGAGAGGCAGAGTATCCAGGCTGCTCTCATTTACCTCTACTGTGGTCCAGATAGAATCTCGTTTGCTTGTCACATTGCTTCACAATGAAATTCAGTATGATGTGACATCCATCTCCCAACAGTGGCTTATGGGGATCTTGTTAGTTGTTCAGAAAAACTGTCAGAAATTATGTGGCTTTTCCTGGTGTGCCCTTGTTGAACAGCCTGGCTCACCTTTTTCTGAGGTTAAAAGCATGATGAAATGCCGTGTCTGTATTATTGTCGTTTCATGATTCTGTTTCCTACATGCTGGTTTCAATAAAAAAGAAAATAATTTTTTTTCCATCTGTCACTAGAATGGAGAGAGGTGACAATGGTGGCACCAATTTTTAGGGCATATTTCTCCCCCCAAATGTGAAATTTTCTCATTGCAATTTTAATGTAGGGCGTGTTAGAGATCTTTTATAGGCTAACATATTGGCCCACATTTTTGCTGCAGCTGTTGCTACAGCAACCAGCAGTGTGCACCTGTAGCTTGAGGGCTCCTGGCTTCAGCAGCATTGCTTATCTTTTGCTTTCTGCTCCTGTTTGTTTCCCCAATCCACCCCTACAAACTTTAACGGATGGAGATGGGAGCCATGTGCTAAATATTCTTCTCTGTAACATCTTTGGGCTGATTATCTGAGATACGTTATACATAGTTCCTCAGGCAGTTCCCAGCTATGGTTGCCAGACAAAATATAGGATTCCCAGTTAAATTTGAATATCAGAATAAACAACAGATACTTTTTTCAAGTAGAAATATGTCCCAGATATTGCACTGGATTTGGTTTGCTAGTATTTTTTGAAGAATTTTTGCATTTATATTCATCAGGCGTATTAACCTGCAGTTTTCTTTTCTTGTAGTGTCCTTATCATGCTTTGATATCAGGATAATGCTGGGCTTGTAAAATGAGCTTGAAGTGTTCTTTCCTCTTAAGTTTTTTTATAAGAGTTTGTAAAGGATTTGTGGGTTGTATGCTTCTAGAAATTCATCCACTTCTTTTAGGTTATCCAATTTGTTGGTATATAATTGTTCATAGTAATCTCTTGTGACTCTTTTTATCTCTGTGTTATCAGTTGTAATGTCTCCTCTTTCATTTATAATTTTATTTATTTGAGCTCTCTCTCTTTTTTTCTTGGTTAGCCTAGCTAAAGGTTTACAATATATATATATATATTTTATCTTTTAAAAAACCCAACTCTTAGTTCCATTGATCTTTACTATTGTCTTCTAGTTTTTATTTTAGTTATTTATACTCTAATCCTTATTATTTTCTTATGCTAATTTAGGGCTTAGATTTTTCATTTTCTTTCTAGTTCTTTCAGGTGTAAAGTTAGGTTATTTATTTGAGATCTTTTTTTTTTTAACATCTTTATTGGAGTATAATTGCTTTACAGTGTTGTGTTAGTTTCTGCTTTATAACAAAATGAATCACTTATACGTATACATATGTTCCCATATCTCTCCCCTCTTGTGTCTCCCTCCCTCCCACCCTCCCTATCCCACCCCTTTAGGTGGTCACAAAGCACGGAGCTGATCTCCCTGTGCTTTGCAGCTGCTTCCCACTAGCTATCTATTTTACTTTTGGTAGTGTATATATTTCCATGCCACTCTCTCACTTTGTCACAGCTTACCCTTCCCCCTCCCCATATCCTCAAGTCCATTCTCTAGTAGGTCTGTGACTTTATTCCACGCTTGCCCCTACATTCTTCATGACTTTTTTTTCCCCCTTAGATTCCATATATATGTGTTAGCATACAGTATTTCTTTTTCTCTTTCTGACTTACTTCACTCTGTATGACAGACTCTAGGTCCATCCACCTCACTACAAATAACTCAATTTCGTTTCTTTACATGGCTGAGTAGTATCCCATTGTATATATGTGCCACAACTTCTTTATCCATTCATCTGTTGATGGACACTTAGGTTGCTTCCATGTCCTGGCTATTGTAAATAGAGCTGCAATGAACATTTTGGTACATGACTCTTTTTGAATTATGGTTTTCTCAGGGTATATGCCCAGTAGTGGGATTCTTGGGTCGTATGGTAATTCTATTTTTAGTTTTTAAAGGAACCTCCATACTGTTCTCCATAGTGGCTGTACCAATTCACATTTCCAACAGCAGTACAAGAGTGTTCCCTTTTCTCCACACTCTCTCCAGCATTTATTGTTTCTAGATTTTTTGGTGATGGCCATTCTGACCGGTGTGAGATGATATCTCATTGTAGTTTTGATTTGCATTTCTCTAATGATTAATGACGTTGAGCATTCTTTCATGTGTTTGTTGGCACTCTGTATATCTTCTTTGGAGAAATGTCTATTTAGGTCTTCTGCCCATTTTTGGATTGGGTTGTTTGTTTTTTTAATATTGAGCTGCATGAGCTGCTTGTAAATTTTGAGGATTAATCCTTTGTCAGTTGCTTCATTTGCAAATATTTTCTCCCATTCTGAGGGTTGTCTTTTGGTCTTGTTTATGGTTTCCTTTGCTGTGCAAAAGCTTTGAAGTTTCATTAGGTCCCAGTTGTTTATTTTTGTTTTTATTTCCATTTCTCTACGAGGTGGGTCAAAAAGGATCTTGCTGTGATTTATGTCATAGAGTGTTCTGCCTATGTTTTCCTCTAAGAGTTTGATAGTGTCTGGCCTTACATTTAGGTCTTTAATCCATTTTGAGTTTATCTTTGTGTATGGTGTTAGGGAGTGTTCTAATTTCATACTTTTACATGTACCTGTCCAGTTTTCCCAGCACCACTTATTGAAGATGCTGTCTTTTCTACAATGTATATTCTTCCCTCCTTTATCAAAGATAAGGTGACCATATGTGTGTGGGTTTATCTCTGGGCTTTCTATCCTGTTCCATTGATCTATCTTTCTGTTTTGGTGCCAGTACCATACTGTCTTGATTACTGTAGGTTTGTAGTATAGTCTAAAGTCAGGGAGCCTGGTTCCTCCAGCTCAATTTTTCGTTCTCAAGATTGCTTTGGCTATTTGGGGTCTTTTGTGTTTCCATAGAAATTGTGAAATTTTTTGTTCTAGTTCTGTGAAAAATGTCAGTGGTACTTTGATAGGGATTGCATTGAATCTGTAGATTGCTTTGGGGAGTAGAGTAATTTTCACAATGTTGATTCTTCCAATCCAAGAACATGGTATATCTCTCCATCTATTTGTATCATCTTTAATTTCTTTCATCAGTGTCTTATAATTTTCTGCATACAGGTCTTTTGTCTCCTTCAGTAGGTTTATTCCTAGATATTTTATTCTTTTTGTTGCAGTGGTAAATGGGAGGGTTTTCTTAATTTCACTTTCAGATTTTTCATCATTAGTTTATAGGAATGCCAGAGATTTCTGTGCATTAATTTTGTATCCTGCTACTTTACCAAATTCATTGATTAGCTCTAGTAGTTTTCTGGTAGCATCTTTAGGATTCTCTATGTATAGTATCATGCCATCTGCAAACAGTGACAGGGTTACTTCTTCTTTTCCAATTTGGATTCCTTTTATTTCTTTTTCCTCTCTGACTGCTGTGGCTAAAACTTCCAAAACTATGTTGAATAATAGTGGTGAGAGTGGGCAACCTTGTCTTGTTCCTGATCTTAGTGGAAATGGTTTCAATTTTTCACCATTGAGGATGATGTTGGCTGTGGGTTTGTCAAATATGACCTTTATTATGTTGATGAAAGTTCCATCTATGTCTACTTTCTGCAGGGTTTTTATCATAAATGGGTGTTGAATTTTGTCAAAAGCTTTCTCTGCATCTATTGAGATGTTCATATGGTTTTTCTCCTTCAATTTGTTAATATTTTGTATCACATTGATTGATTTCTCTATATTGAAGAATCCTTGCATTCCTGGAGTAAACCCCACTTGATCATGGTGTATGATCCTTTTAATGTGCTGTTGGAATCTGTTTGCTAGTATTTTGTTGAGGATTTTTGCATCTATCTTCATCAGTGATATTGGCCTGTAGTTTTCTTTCTTTCTGACATCCTTGTCTGGTTTTGGTATCAGCGTGATGGTGGCGACGCAGAATGAGTTTGGAAGTGTTCCTCCCTCTGCTATATTTTGGAAGAGTTTAAGAAGGATAGGTGTTAGCTCTTCTCTAAATGTTTGATAGAATTCGCCTGTGAAGCCATCTGGTCCTGGGCTTTTGTTTGTTGGAAGATTTTTATTCACAGTCTCAATTTCAGTGCTTGTGATTGGTCTGTTCATATTTTCTATTTCTTCCTGATTCAGTCTTGGCAGGTTGTGCATTTCTAAGAATTTGTCCATTTCTTCCAGGTTGTCCATTTTATTGGCATAGAGTTGCTTGTAGTGATCTCTCATGATCTTTTGTATTTCTGCAGTGTCAGTTGTTACTTCTCCTTTTTCATTTCTAATTCTATTCAGTCTTCTTTTTTTCTTGATGAGTCTGGCTAATGGTTTATCAATTTTGTTTATCTTCTCAAGGAATGAGCTTTTAGTTTTATGGATCTTTGCTATTGTTTCCTTCATTTCTTTTTCATTTATTTCTGATCTCATCTTTATGATCTCTTTTCTTCTGCTAACTTTGGGGGTTTTTTGTTCTTCTTTCTCTAATTGCTTTAGGTGCAAGGTTAGGTTGTTTATTTGAAATGTTTCCTATTTCTTAAGGTAGGATTGTATTGCTATAAACTTCCCTGTTAGAACTGCTTTTGCTGCATCCCATAGGTTTTGGGTTGTCGTGTCTCCATTGTCATTTGTTTCTAGGTATTTTTAAATTTCGTCTTTGATTTCTTCAGTGATCACTTCATTATTAAGTAGTGTATTGTTTAGCCTCCATTTGTTTGTATTTTTTATCCTGTAATTGATATCTAGTCTTAGAGCATTGTGGTCGGAAAAGATACTTGATACAATTTCAATTTTCTTAAATTTACAAGGCTTGATTTGTGACCCAAGATATGATCTATCCTGGAGAATGTTCCATGAGCACTTGAGAAGAATGTGTATTCTGTTGTTTTTGGATGGAATGTCCTATAAATATCAATTAAGTCAATCTTGTTTAATGTATCATTTAAAGCTTGTGTTTCCTTATTTATTTTCATTTTGGATGATCTGTCCATTGGTGGAGGGGGGGGGTTAAAGTCCCCTACTATGAATGTGTTACTGTCGATTTCCCCTTTTATGGCTGGTAGTGTTTGCCTTATGTATTGAGGTGCTTCTATGTTGGGTGCATAAATATTTACAATTGTTATATATTCTTCTTGGATCGATCCCTTGATCATTATATAGTGTCCTTCTTTGTCTCTTATAATAGTCTTTATTTTAAAGTCTATGTTGTCTGATATGAGAATTGCTACTCCAGCTTTCTTTTGGTTTCCATTTGCATGGAATATCTTTTTCCGTCCCCTCACTTTCAGTCTGTATGTGTCCCTGGGTCTGAAGTGGGTCTCTTGTAGACAGTATTTATATGGGTCTTGTTTTCGTATCCATTCAGCCAGTCTGGGTCTTTTGGTGGGAGCATTTAATCCATTTACATTTAAGGTAAATATCGATATGTATGTTCCTATTCCCATTTTCTTAATTGTTTTGGGTTTGTTATTGTAGGTCTTTTCCTTCTCTTGTGTTTCTTGCTTAGAGAAGTTCCTTTAGCATTTGTTGTAAAGCTGGTTTGGTGGTGCTGAAGTCTCTAGCTTTTGCTTGTCTGTAAAGGTTTTAATTTCTCCATCAAATCTGAATGAGATCCTTGCTGGGTAGAGTAATCTTGGTTGCAGGTTTTTCTCCTTCATCACTTTCAGTATGTCCTGCCACTCCCTTCTGGCTTGCAGAGTTTCTGCTGAAAGATCAGCTGTTAACCTTATGGGGATTCCCTTGTGTGTTATTTTTTCCTTGCTGCTTTTAATATATTTTCTTTGTATTTAATTTTTGGTAGTTTGATTAATATGTGTCTTGGCGTGTTTCTACTTGGATTTATACTGTATGGGACTCTCTGCACTTCCTGGACTTGTTTAACTATTTCCTTTCCCATATTAGGGAAGTTTTCAACTATAATCTCTTCAAATATTTTCTCAGTCCCTTTCTTTTTCTCTTCTTCTGGGACCCCTATAATTCGAATGTTGGTGCATTTAATGTTGTCCCAGAGGTCTCTGAGACTGTTCTCAGTTCTTTTCATTCTTTTTTCTTTATTCTGCTCTGCAGTAGTTATTTCCACTATTTTATCTTCCAGGTCACTTATCCGTTCTTCTGCCTCATTCTGCTATTGATCCCTTCTAGAGAATTTTTAATTTCATTTATTGTGTTGTTCATCACTGTTTGTTTGCTCTTTAGTTCTTCTAGGTCCTTGTTAAATGTTTCTTGTATTTTGTCTATTCTATTCCTAAGATTTTGGATCATCTTTACTATCATTACTCTGAATTCTTTTTCAGGTAGACTGCCTATTTCCCCTTCATTTATTAGGTCTGGTGGGTTTTTACTTTGCTCCTTCATCTGCTGTGTGTTGCTCTGTCTTCTCATTTTGCTTAACTTACTGTGTTTGGGGTCTCCTGTTCACAGGCTGCAGGTTCACATTTCTCGTTGTTTTTGGTGTCTGACCACAGTGGCTAAGGTTGGTTCAGTGGGTTGTGTAGGCTTCCTGGTGGAGGGGACTAGTGCCTGTGTTCTGGTGGATGAGGCTGGATCTTTGTGGTGGGCAGGTCCACGTCTGGTGGTGTGTTTTGGGGTGTCTTTGGCCTTATTATGATTTTAGGCAGCCTCTCTGCTAATGGATGGGGCTGTGTTCCTGTCTTGCTAGTTGTTTGGCATAGGGTGTCCAGCACTGTAGCTTGCTGGTCATTGAGTGAAGATGGGTACATTACTTTGATTGTGGAGATTTAATCCGCTGCTCCTGAGGCTGCTGGGAGGGATTTCCCTTTCTCTTCTTTGTTCGCACAGCTCCTGGGGCTCAGCTTTGGATTTGGCCCCACCTCTGCACGTTGGTGGCCTGAGGGCGTCTGTTCTTCGCTCAGACAGGACAGGGTTAAAGGAGCAGCTGATTCGGGGGCTCTGGCTCACTCAGGCCGGGGGGAGGGAGGGGCACGGAGTGCGGGGCGAGCCTGCGGTGGCAGAGGCCAGCGTGACGTTGCACTAGCCTGAGGCGTGCCGTGCGTTCTTCTGCGGAAGTTGTCCCTGGATTCCGGAACCTTGTAGTGGCGGGCTGCAGAAGCTCTCGGGAGGGGAGGTGTGGATAGTGACCTTTGCTCGCATACTGGCTTCTTGGTGGCGGCAGCAGCAGCCTTAACGTGTCATGCCCGTCTCTGGGGTCCGCGCTGATAGCCGCGGCTCGCGCCCGTCTCTGGAGCTCCTTTAAGCAGCGCTCTTAATCCCCTCTCCTCGCGCACCAGGAAACAAAAGAGGCAAGAAAAAGTCTCTTTCCTCTTCGGCAGCTACAGACCTTTTCCCGGACTCGCTCCCAGCCAGCCGTGGCGCACTAGCCCCCTTCAGGCTGTGTTCACGCCGCCAACCCCAGTCCTCTCCCAGCGCTCCGACCGAAGCCCGAGCCTCAGCTCCCAGCCCTGCCCGCCCCGGCGGGTGAGCAGACACGCCTCTCGGGCTGGTGAGTGCCGGTCGGCGTCCGCGCCCCTGTTGCTGTGCTGTCCTCCGCGGCTCCGAAGCTCCCCGCTCCGCCTCCCGCAATCTCTGCCCGCGAAGGGGCTCCTAGTGTGTGGAGACCTTTCCTCCTTCACGGCTCCCTCCCACTGGTGCAGGTCCCGTCCCTATCCTTTTGTCTCTGTTTGTTCTTTTATCTTTTGTCCGACCCAGGTACGTGGGGAGTTTCTTGCCTTTTGGGAGGTCTGAGGTTTTCTGCCAGTGGTCAGTAGGTGTTCTGTAGGAGCTATTCCACATGTAGATGTATTTCTGATGTATCTGTGGGGAGGAAGGTAATCTCTGCGTCTTACTCTTCCGCCATCTTGAAGCCCCCTCTCCGAGATGAATGTACACATTCATCTCTATAAACTTATCTTTTAAGACTGTGTTTGCTGCGTCTCATAAGTTTTGGTATGCTGTGTTTCCATTTTTGTTTGTATCAGAATATTTTGGACTTTCTTTTTGATTCTTCTTTGACCTACTGTTTGCTCAGGAGAATGTCTAATTTCCACATATTTGTGCAGTTTCCAGTAGTCTTCTTACAACTGATTATTAGTTTCATAACATTGTGGTCAGAATATATATTCATGATATCGGTTTTTAAAAATTTGTTAACATTTGCTTTGTGCCTCAACATATGATCTATCCTGGAGAATGTTTCATGTTTTTGAGAAGAATGTATACCCTGGTGCTGTTGGATGGAATGTCCTGATTATGTCTGTTAGGTCTATTCGGTGTATAGCATTATTCCGATCCATTTTTCCTTATTGATTTCCTGTCTGGATGAGCTATCCATTGTTGAAAGTGGGTTATTGAATTCTCCTACTACTATTGTATTGTCTGTTTCTCTCTTCAGTTCTGTTAATATTGGCTTTAAATATTTAGATGCTCCAATTTTGCATGAATGTATATTTATAATTGTTACAGCCTCTCAATGAATTGACTCCTTTATCACTGTATAGTGACCTCCTTTGTCTCTTGTGACCTGTTTTGACTGAAAGTCTATTTTATCTGATAAAAGTATGGGCACTTCCACTCTCTTTCAGTTGCCTCTTGCGTGAATATGTTTTTCTATCCCTTCACTTTCAGTCTGTGCATGTTCCTAAAACTAAAGAGAGTCTCTTGTAGGCAGCATATTGTTGGATCTTGATTTCTTATCTGTTCAGCCACTTGTGTTCTTTGAGTGGAGAATTTAATGTATTTATATTTAAAGTGATTACTGATGGTAAGGACTAACTATTGACATTTTGTTCCTTTCTTCCTCTCTTTCTTTGTGATTTATCTTTTTTAGTGGTATGGTTTCATTTCTTTCTCTTTCTTTTTTTGTATCTACTACAGGTTTTTTTCTTCCTGGTTAACATTTTGTTGAATAATTCTTAATAATAAACCTATTTAAGTGATTTGACTAGACTTATATAAAGCAAAGATATTGGAAACTGCAGACAATCTGATATAAGGGTAAACTATCTCTAAAATCATGCCAGTGGGAACTTATTTATTGCATCAAGGTAAGTAATAAAATCAATAAAAGTTAACATTATACAATAATATTTAGTACCTTAATATATGTCAGACATTATGCTGAATGATTTACCTGCCTTCTGCCACAATACTCTTATGCAAAAGGCACTATCATTGCTTATGTTTTAACCTTAAGTTAAGTATTTGATCTATGGTCCTACAGGTAGTAAGTATAAGAAACAGAAATCAAATCTAGGTACATTTGAATTCAGAGTCCAAATGCCAAATTATTTGAGAAATAGGGACACGGCTGAACCAAGTGGGGGAGAGAGAGAGAGAAAATTCCCACCCCAAAACAAACCTAGCAGATCAAAGGCAAGTTAGGAGAAACATTATACATTAGAAAAAGTCTTTGCATATTATTCCTGAGATAAAGATAAAATAACTCTTTGGCATTGTCCTAATATAGGAGTTGTTTTCTTTATGGTCTTTGAACTCTAACTTCTTAAATATCTTTAATGTTTGTAGGCAAGAGATAATGTTCATAGGTAAGAAACACACAGCAGCATTCTACTTCTGACTTCTATTATATTGGCTCTTTACCCCCAAGAGAGAAAACTGAAGCTTTATTTTAGAACGATTCTGATACCTGTTCATCCACTTTGGAGATGACCAACTTTGTATCCAGTATAAGACTATTTTTAATTCTGTATCACCTCTTGGAGTTATTGTTTTCTTTAGCAAATTATACCTCCTATTAGCTTATTTCATTAGCATTAAATTTTTGTTTGTATGAATTCAGTTTTTCATATATTTTTGAAGAGAAAAGTTACTAAGGTTGGTGCATACATTTATTTTTAGATCTATAGTTTTATTTCATTTACTAAAATCAGCTTCCAGTTATGAGAGCAACTCATATTGTTATTGTTGATTCTGTCTGGTGCTGGCAGTAGATATTTTGACTTGTTCTTTGTTGGTAGCATTTTGCAAAAGATTGGGCTGAACAACTGCAACCAAGAATCAATAATAACACCAGGAATTGAAAAACTCTGCTCAACTGTTAGGAATGAAGTTTGGAGTGACACAGATATTGTTCCGAGAGCTTACCGTGTGGTGCTGGAGAATTAATCTTTGACTGTAAACCTTCTTCTCTTTCCTTAATCAGATAAACTGTCTGGCCTAGAACACAGGTCTTTTCTTTTCACAGACAGCTCTATTTTCTCCCCATAAGAGATTTTGTACAGCATAAGGACATGTTTCAGTCTAAGTGGAAAGCATCTTAGATTTGTGTAATTTCATTCATCTTATAACAGTTGTGGGAAAAAGAAAATTTCTATACAGTGGTCATATTGGTTTTTAATTATTTGGGGGAAATCTGAGGTGAGAGAATAACTTGCATCTTCCTGCTTTGGTCAAGTGTAACTAGACTATTTTATTTTTTAAACGGGATTTTCTTCACCAATTTTTCAATAGGGAATACAAGCAAAACTATTAACAAAATCACAAAACTCCCCTTTACCACATCACTGTGTGTAAGTGAAGGTTAGTTATAATGATACAGACATAGCTGTTAGTTTACAACATGGTGGTATATGTTGTATTTTGTTTTTTACTTGGTATTTAAATTTTGTGCCTTTTTCACATTTCTCTATATAGCTAAATATTTCTCATGTAAAGAGGTATTTTACTGTAATGACACAATTTTTATTCTTTTAAACCAATTGTTCACCAAGTGTTTGGCAATTAGATCACTTATTTTCTCCCCTGTTCCCTCTCTCCTTTCCTTCCTTCCTTTCTTCTTTAATATTTTTAAACTGCCTTGAAGACTAGCTGTATAAATAAGTATATTTTTAATTATCACATCATAGGACACAGTTTTATTACTTTTCTTATATTTTTCCTAATTGCTCTCTTAACAGATTAGCCACTTTATTATATTTACTTTCAATTTTTCTTATATATTAAATATATGTTTATAATAAGATCTATAAAAATAGAGACATATAATAAAGGAAATGAGGTATCCACTGATGTGTAGACAGCTTCTGACATGACCTTCGACGATCCCCAGCTCTAGACAGTCCTAATTTTGTGAATTCCCTCCCCTTGAGTAACTTGCTTCTAACTAGTAGAATACAGTAACATTGAGGAGCTGTCAATTTTGTGATTAAGTAACAAAAGATTGTGATCTCTGACTTGCTAGCAGACACTCTTCATTGTTGGTTTTGATGAAGTAAGCTGCCATATTGGAGAGGCCAACACAGCAAGGAACTGAGGGTAGCTTCTGCCAGTAGCCAGCAAGCAACCCTCAGTCCAACACCTCTTGGAGAAGTGTGTGCTGACAACAACCATATAAGTGAGCTTGAAAGTGGATTCTTCCCTAATCCAGCCTTCAGGGCTGATTGATAACATGATTAAAACTTTTTGAGACACTGAAGCAGAGGTCCCAGCTAAGCTGTGCCTGGATTCCTGACTTGTAGAAATGGTGAAATAATAAATGCATGTTGTTTTAAGCTGCTAAATTTGGGAGTAATTTGTTACACAGCAATAGATAACTGATACAATTGGTAATAATTCATTGTTTCCCCTTCGAGTCTTTTTTCCAAGAAATAAATATATATATATTAAATTTGGGATAATGTAAACATAATTTTGCTTCCTGAATTTCCCCATACTTTTCCATGGTACTAATGCTTCGAAACCAGATTTTTAATGGTAATATGTGATTGTATACATTCATTGTAATTAATAAACTTCTCCATTATTATCAGTTTTAATGATGGTAAGTAATTCTGTGAAAAAAATTCTACACAGATATATTGCTTGTCCACGATAACTTATTTAGCATATTAATCTGAAAGTGAATTACCTGGATAAAAAATATTTTAAAGGCTCATGCTTATTCTCACCAGATACATATAAAAGAGTCATCTCCATGTTATATGTTGGCCAACACTGGGATTATAAGTATTTTTCTTACTTAACAATTTGAGAGAGAAATTTTCTTATTTATTTATTTATATATATATATTTACCACTCCTTTTTATTATTATTTAACATCTTTATTGGGGCATAATTGCTTTACAATGGTGTGTTAGTTTCACACCATTGAAACTAACTAAGTGAATCAGCTATACATATACCTATATCCCCATATCTCCTCCCTCTTTTGTCTCCCTCCCACCCTCCCTATCCCACCCCTCTAGGTGGTCACAAAGCACTGAGCTGATCTCCCTGTGCTATGCGGCTGCTTCCCACTAACTATCTGTTTTACATTTAGTAGTGTATATAGGTCCATGTCACTCTCTCACTTTGTCCCAGCTTACCCTTCCCCCACCCTGTGTCCTCAAGTCCAAAATTTTCTTATATTAATTTGCATTTTGATTTCTAACAAATTGGAACAAATTTTCACAGTTTAATTAGCCATTTGGGTATTCTGTTTTAGTTAAATTCTGGCTCATATTTTGGTCATTTTTATAGTGCTATTTATCCTTTCCTTTACTGATTTTAAGAGCCATTTTATTTTAATGATATGACTTTATTAAGTGTTTTATTAGAGAGTATACAAATAGCTTTTTCTCAATAATGTATTGTACTTTTAAAATCATTCCATTTATAAACTACATTTATTTTGATCTTGATTCTAGAGCAAAAGGGATCACACGTATTCACTTTTCTAGCAGCATTTCTCTCTCTCTCTCTCTCTCTCTCTCACACACACACACACACACACACACACACACACACACTCCACATTCATTGTTGATGTTTCACCTAATAAAAATATTAAGATCAGTCTTTTAAAAATCTGTGTCATATGTAAAGCCCCTTTTATTTATTTAAGCCCTGTAATACATACTATCCCATTTGATATTCATAACAACCCTGTCTAGGTAGGCATAGGAGGTCATACTATCCTGATTTTATTAATGGTTTAAATGTAGCTCAGAAAAGTTACTTAACTGACTCAGAGTTACAGAGTTGGTAGAGGTGGACACAAACCATTTTCTGCCTTCAGATCCAATACTTTTTCCTTCTCTGAACTCCACATCCAGCATTATTTAGGTAGTGATGCCTGTAGACAAAAGATGTTTACAGTGTGCCAGATAGTTTTACATGCAATAGCTCATTTGATCCTTACAACAACCTTCTAGGTAATGATTTCCTTACTCTCCAGAGAAGGAATAGAAGTCTCACAGATTTACTTGCTTAAGTTATAAAACTAATAGAGGATATTATCCATCTGTTAGGCAGATTGTGTTCAAGGCCTGGCATTGCTCTTCTAGAATGTTAAAGTGATTTAGTGTAAGCAATGAGAGGAATTTATTATAGAGCCATTTTCTTGTCATACTTCTCTTTTCCTATGGTATTTGCCATTCTCTTCTCTGGACTCTTATGAGTAAATGAGGTTTCATTGGGGCCATATTTTTTACTTGGTTGACACCTAGTCTTTGGTTAAGGCTTGTGTCAGGCTTTGCCTCCTCCAAGAAACTGATCTTGAACTCTTTTTGTCCTTATTCAGACACTTTGTATATCTCCAGCCTGGCACTCATCTCATTGTGCTCTATTTATCTGTTTGCGTATCTAACCTAAAGTGCGTAACCACTTTAAACTGTGTTTCTAGATATCTTGAGGGACTGCTCATGGTTCATTTTGAATTCTCCTTGCTAGCACAGTGCCTAGCTCAGAGTGCGTGCTCATTAAATGCTAAATGAATGAGTGAGGAAAAGGATGAAGCAGAGCGGATGCTCAGGACCAGAGTGGGATGCAGCTGGACCATCAGTACTTCCATAAAGCACAGGAATCTTAGGTGCTTGGGGTGTACATAGTCTCAATATCTGTTTGTAGGGAATTCCCATAAGAAAAGTTCAGAAGAAAATTTTGTTTTAGTCTCTTTTCCCTTTCGCTGTGGGGTGTCTATTTGAAGCTTCTTTTTAAAATATAAATTTATTTATTTATTTATTTTTGGCTGCGTTGGGTCTTTGTTGCTGTGCGCAGGCTTTCTCTAGTTGTGGCGAGCAGGAGCTATTCTTCATTGCAGTGTGCAGGCTTCCTATTGCGGTGGCTTCTCTTGTTGCGGAGCATGGGCTGTAGGTGCTTCAGTAGTTGCAGCTTGTGGGCTCATTAGTTGTGGCTCGCGGGCTCTAGAGTGCAGGCTCAGTAGTTGTGGCACATGGGCCACAATACTCTGTGAGCATTGATATGTGTATTTATTCATATAATAGTTACTATATAGATTACTTATAGGCTAGAGATGTTCAAAACCTGAATACAAATGATAATTCTATTATCCTTCCCTGGTTTCTGCAAGTATAAATTGGAGACAGTGATAATTATCTATGTCACACTCTATAAGTGAGAACTTAAAAACCTTTTTATGAAAAAATAAAAATTCTAAAGTAAAATAAATGTTTTTCCTGAAAAGATAAGAATATTAAAAATAAAAATGTTAAATACTAATTCTAAATACAACAAACAAACAACTAAAATCTATTCATTTCTTTTGTTTAGTAGTTTGCCTGTGACTCATTTTTAAATTCATGTAGATGAGCTGAGGTGAGAGTCGCATAAGGTAATCTCCTTTTCAGTGGGCTTGCTGATGAAAGTGGCCTATCTTTAAACTTCAAAGTACCTGATTAAATTAAATCAATAATTAAAACTGAATAATGACATGTTACAAAAAGTCAGCCGAAGCATAGTTAGTATTGGGCTAAATGGGTGCAATGGAGAGGAGGTAAACTATGCACTTGCATTTGCCACATTTGAAATTGTATAATTTGGAAGGAGGGAAATCTTTCTGGAGAAATCAGCTGGGGTGCCTCCCAGTTGTGATCAAAGAGAAGCTTCTGGCAGAAGGCTGTAAATCCCAAAGATCCTTGGGATTTTTAAAGCTGTTATCTCTACTGAAGAATTTCACAAATACATGGAACATGTTGCTACTATTAATTAATGAGCAAGGCTTAAAAAAATTTTTCAAAATGATGAAAATCCTGAATGTGAATATTGATGGTCCTACTTCAGGGTCAAAGAACGTATATAATACATATTAATGGATGTCTCCTTCCTTTCAAAGATGCAAAATATCACTCTCAGAAGAGTTAGATCCTTAAAAATTCTAATTATGGTATTTGCTTTAATTTCTAACAGAGTCCCATATCCTAAAAAATATGAAACATCTGTTTGACTAGTATTTTCCATTCAGTAACGGTACTGTACAAATTAGCCACGCACGTGCTCTAGCGCCATCTAGCTAGAGTCCAAGGTAATTCATTTCAACTCAGTTCTGCTCCTGGTCTGTAATTATTTCAACTTTTCATCTTTGAATTATATTGTATTATTTAGATGTTTTTGTTTTCCCTTCTCTTTAAACGTAGCCCCCAGGGATTTTTTAAAATCTCAATTTAAATAGTCTAATGTGGTAAGTGGAGTCCCACTCCTATGAAGGTTTATGCATTAGTGAGAAATCTCTTGACACATTATAAAAGCATTTCGTTTTATAACAGACAAGAGACTCTGATTAGGTTTGCGTTTTCAGAAGGTTGTTCCATGAAGTTACTAAAAATCCAAGGTTAGTTGCCTCTACTCACACTTGAATTATTATTATTTTTTGATAGTCAAGATGAGGTTAAGGTGAGACACTGTCTTCAGGTGATATACGTTTCTCCAACAGATCCCCGTTGGTAGGCCTAGAGTGCCAAGGTGAGGAGGTAAGAAGAGAACGCAGTGATAGAATGGGAGGTGAGTGGGGGAGTACTGGTGACAAAGACGGAGTTGAGAGGCAGAGGATGGCTTCAAAGAGGAGAGTCTTAGACAAAAACCCAAGCAACTTGAAAAGGAGAATAGAAAGAGGAGATGGGAGACACTAAATCGAGAAATCAGACCAAGAGACAGACAGAGGTCAACCTGGGGTAAAGAAAGAATAAGAATAAAGGAAAGCCAACAAGGAATAAAAAAATAAAAGAAGAATAAAAGCAGAAAGCCGAGAATAGGGATTTGTTTTCACCTTCACAGTTAACATTCTTATGTGATACTACCTGTTTGAAAACCAGGGTCTGTAAACTGGAGCCCAATCAACATTGTTGATAGTTAACTAACCTACTAACATTCACTTTCTTGATCTTAACTTGATAGGTAGAAATTTAATGAGTTGACAATACATTTTGAAATAAGAAGTTAGGATCTTTTGTTTTTCAATCTTCAGAGTCAGTTTACATCCATGAAAGGGAAAATTACTTAAAGAAAATTGAGATTTACTTTGATAAATACTTTACATATTACTAATCTTTTCTCAGAGCCAGAGATGCTGAAATGTTCTTGGGTGGCCAAAAGATGTTGAAAGACAGAGCTTCCTCCATGGGAATAGATTGCTTTACTATATAAAATCACATTTCAAATGGTTTTTTTTATAATGAGTCATAGTGGACACATAAGCAAGGATTTTTGACAGTTCCTTAATGTAAAAGAATGTAAACAGGAGGGTCTTTACAGGTATACTTAAAAGGGAAATGTTATTTTAGAAACAGTATTTAACCTAAATTTTTAGTGTTTTTAGGTTTGTATAATAATGGTTTTGTAAAAAATGTTTACCATTTCTGGTTTAAAGAATGTGTCATATAATTCTGCAGGACTTTCTCTTTAACTCTTAGCAGCCTCTCTTTTGCAAGTGCAAGTCAACAGCACTTTAATCTCAGTTTTATAACACGTTCAAAATGTGGAGAAGGCAGTTTGTCAATGACACTCTGCTACTCCTCAGTAATCCTTTGGTATCTTTGATTCCCAACTTGCCATGTAGCTTGCCCCACTCTCCAGTTTCTGTTCAGGAAATACTCTATTGTAAATGCCATTTGTACTTTTCAGTGGCTTTTTACTAATCACTACTTGGTTAAAAACATTTTTTTGGAAGAAGACTTCTCAAGTATCTATCTATCTATCTATCTATCCATTCATCCATCTATCTGGAACTAAGACTAGTTATTTCTACTTCTTTTAGATCTTCAAAGTCACCTTCACCTTTAAGGTGTTTTTGTCACAGTCTTAAGATGGTAGAAGCAGATTCAGATCAATACTGCTCTGAGGAAGAAGGAGGACTCTTTCTTGTATTCTTTTTTTTTTTTTTTTTGCGGTACGCGGGCCTCTCACTGTTGTGGCCTCTCCCGTTGCGGAGCACAGGCTCCGGACGCGCAGGCTCAGTGGCCATGGCTCACGGGCCCAGCCGCTCCGCGGCATGTGGGAATCTTCCCGGACCGGAGCACGAACCCGTGTCCCCTGCATAGGCAGGCGGGCTCTCAACCACTGCGCCACCAGGGAAGACCTATTTACTTTTTTAAAAGAGGTAAAGAAAGCTTTCCCAGCAGTCCTCCAAGAGACTTCTTCTCATGCCTTGGTAAGGATTGGGTCCCATGCTAATTCCTAAATCAATCACAGAAAGGCGAGATTACAGTGATGGGCTTAGATCATCTCAACCTTGTCTGCATTTTGAAAGCTGAGAAAAATACTGATCCCTGAGTCTCACTCTCAGAGATCCTGGGATGCAGCCTGGGGCACTGAGAGTTTTAATGGAAAGGTCTCTTGATAAAGATCTTTAAAGGAAAGAAACCTTCAAGACCCAAAGGAATTAATAAGGTACAATAGGTGGTAGAATACATATTTCTAAATGAAACTTCCCTCATCACAGGTGTCTACTGGTAAGGCAGCCCTAGTCATACCCTTTGCAGAGTCTCTGGAAATGTTAGCATCACCACTTTCAAGGCTTTACAGGGATTTGTCAGTAGGGCCTGTGCCATGTGGCCCAGAGACCTGCATAAACATGAAACTCTGGACCCTTTGGTGATTTGGCCTGGTACTGACTCCCATGTACCATCTGACTACATCTGTGAAGCTGCACGGTCTCCTGAGCATGTTGAGCAGGTGCGTGTGGGCTGAAGTCCAGGTCCTCTATGCTGCCAAGTCCTTCACTTTGGCTCCAGGCTGCATCCCTTTGAGGTGATGTGTGGGACGATGAGGCCTTTGTGGAGAGTGACAAATATGAACCTTTTAATCGCCTCAACTTTCTATCTAGAATGATGGTTTGGGGCTTATTTATAACAACTGAAAGAAGAAATTAAAAATAAAATTTAAAATACGTGGCACTCTGTATAGTCCTGCTTTATTTAGATTCTCTTCTCGTGATACCATTATGTATACTGTTTAATTTGTAGTTCAAAATATGGAAAATTTTCTAATGTTTTATTTCAAAGACTCACAATAATGTAATAGGGAATATCTCAGTGTTTTCACATAGTAAAAAATACTAGGTCAGGAGGTGTTCTGGAGGACTCTTTCCTGAATACCTAGTCAAAATCCTTAGATGTCCAGTTCTATGTACTCATGATTTCTGAAATTTTAGAGTAATGAGCCCTTATTTTTAAAAAATCCGTAGTTCTGACTTGCCTCAATTAGACTTCCAAGGACAGAGAGCCTCCCAAGAAAAAAGGCAGAAATAACCAGATAACAGTTTTATTGCTAATCCGGAGCTTCCTGATAACCAATTTTTTTTTTTCTTGGATATCAGGAAAGACAACCATTATAATCTGCTTCACTGGTACAAATCACATTGTACAGGGTACCTCCTTTGAATTCTTCTTCCATCATATCTCTGAGCAGGCATTGTGTCACATATTTTACATGCAGTATCTCAGTATTCTGCACAATGGTCCAACTAAGTTAGTCACCATTCTGTCCTTCTTGCAGATGAAGAAATAGTAAAGCAACTCGCCCAGGGTCACACAGCTAGTGGTGGGAGAACCAGGATTTGAATTCAAGTAGGTTTAACTTGGAAACTCTACTCAAATGCATCTAATTTGGACACCACCACTTCATTAGGTGGTGTGTGTATAAAAATAATAATAATAAGATAAAGTAAATGTGTAAATTGTTGAAATGCTGCCGATATTGACCTACTTAATATTTGAATTATAGTTTAAGAATATTGTTTAAAACTTAACGAATTTTAAAATACATTGGGATTATGAAGGGATGTAATTATTGCTGGCTAATAATAATAATAACAACACCAGAAACTAAAATTAATTGTGTACTTACTATGAACAAGGTATTATGCTAAGTACCTTGCATAATGATGATAATAATAAATATAATAAATAATATAATAAAAATAATAAATAATAATAAAAGCAAGAACTGTAAGACTATTACTACTGCTAGTAAGAGCAAATAATAATTAAAACACTGTGTCCCAGCTACTTTTCTAGGTACTTCACATGGATCATCTGGATCCTCACAACAACCATATAAGGTAGGTTTTCATTATCACCACTGTATTTATTTTTTAAAGAGTTTTTTGATGTAGACCATTTTTTAAAAGTCTTTATTGAATTTGTTACAGTATGGCTTCTGTTTTATGTTTTGGTTTTTTGGCCGTGAGGCATGTGGGATCTTAACTCCCTAACCAGGGATCGAACCCACACCCCCTGCTCTGGAAGGCGAAGTCCTAAGCAGGTCAAGAACTTTCCTCAAGATCACCCAGTTAGTAGGAAGCAAAGCTGAAATTTGGACCTGGGCCATTTGATTCTAAAGTCATGGATTTTACTACCAGATGTGGCCATTTAAACAAAATAATGTTTCTTTAAAATCGCCTCTGATCTCTTTCAGTGAATTGGATTTAAGAATAGGCATTGTTGTGGCAGTAACACCTTAGGTTCAATATTATATAGCATATATGTATAAAGTTAAAGAGGCAAATTGCCTAAATTAGATTCTTAAAAGTCTCTTCTAAATTGAGTACCTTGTTTTCAATGTTCTGTCTCTTTTGGACAGGTTCACATGAAGCAATTAGGTGGATTCTGCCTTTTGAGCTTTTGGAGAATCTTTTTTCAGATTTAATGAAGTTTTGAAAATGCAATAAACTTTCTAGAGCAGAAAACTGAAGTCTTTCTTTAGAATCAATTGACAAAATCTAGAATAACACCTTTTATTATTATGTGAGACTGCAATTCTTCAATTTTTAAATTTGAGTGTTTCATTAAGTGAGTTTTAGATTTTATGGGCTTATAGATTTGGAGTGTCCCTAGAGTTTATAAATGTGTGTACCATGTTTCTGGCATTCTCATAATTTACTGCCACAGATGGGAATGTGTGAGATTGTAGGGTTTCTTTTATATCTACCAGCCTCCTACAGATTTGCAGGATGGACCTAAATGCCCATCATGAAGACAGCCAGCCTCTCTACTTTAGGAAAAGACTACTCAGGTGCTTCTATTTGTTGGCAATGGTGATTCAACTAAGTTCAACGTGGAACCTTTGCATTCATCGTGTTAAACTCTATCTGTGATGCAAGGGTGGGGCTTGGATCCTACTCTCAAGCGACTCACTCCACTGATTAGGTGGAAACATACGTGACCCGCACTAACACAAGACAGGCGACTGTCCATATTGTTAATGGCCAAGCAAACCAAAGTGCTATGTGGATACATGGTTGGAAGAGTTCACTTCTGATTGAGAGGAATTCTGAGAGATATTTATTTTGTGTGTGTGGTATGCGGGCCTCTCACTGTTGTGGCCTCTCCCGTTGCAGAGCACAGGCTCTGGATGCGCAGGCTCAGCGGCCATGGCTCACGGGTCCAGCCGCTCCGCGGCATGTGGGATCCTCCCGGACCGGGGTATGAACCCGTGTCCCCTGCATCGGCAGGTGGACTCTCAACCACTGCGCCACCAGGGAAGTCCCTGAGAGATGTTTTAAAAGAATTTGAACTGAGTGGTTTTTTTTTTCTTTCTGGCCATGCTGTGAGGCTTGTGGTATCTCAGTTCCCCGACCAGGTATTGAACCTGTGCCCTGTGCGGTGGAAGTGCAGAGTCCTAACCACTGGACTGCCAGGGAATTCCCTGAACTGAGTGTTAAAAGATATGTAGGATCTTAAGATTGGCGTATGGGAGGAAAAATCATTGTGTAGCAAGAGTACAAGCTTTGGAATCAGATAGGCCAGGCTGAGAATAGTGGCCCAAGCTCTTGACTCTGTTAACACTAGGAAAGTTACATCACCTTTCCTACCTCAGTTTTCTCACCTGCAAAAAGGGGATAATAATATCTGCTTCAGAGAGTTTGTCTGAGGATTAAGTAAGAACCTGAAAGAAACCCCTATCATAGCACCTGGGATGTTACAGGTACTGGGTGAACTGTGCATGAATGCATGTTCACACACACTCAAGAAGTAATATTCTCATGTGAATAGAAGTTGTCACATTTTCAGTATTTTATTATAAAATTGCTAATCGATCATCAGAAATTGAATGAATTGTGTTCAGTTATTAGCTACTTCTCCTTGCCCCTTAGGTGATTCTTATGCGGTTTTGCCAATCTTGCTTTGCCATCCATATAAGAGATCCTACATTTTTCTGCAAATTATGGTTTTTAAGAAAAAAAGGGAGTTCTGAGTTGAATACGGCAGAAAGGTCAACAACAGGCACAGCACTTTTACACATTTTGGGGCCTATTTCCTATGTAATGAAAAGCAGAAGGTAAACTCTACTTTGTTGAATGACTTTTTTTTTTTAAATGAACCAAACTATTCTTATAAATCATTATAATGAGTTTTTGTGAATGACCCTTGTTATCATAGATCTTTTATTTAAATTATTTATTTATTTATTTATTTTTGGCTGTGTTGGGTCTTCGTTTCTGTGCGAGGGCTTTTCTCTAGTTGTGGCAAGCGGGGGCCCCTCTTCATCGCGGTGCGCGGGCCTCTCACTGTCGCGGCTTCTCGTTGCGGAGCACAAGCTCCAAATGCGCAGGCTCAGTAGTTGTGGCTCACGGGCCTAGTTGCCCCGCGGCACGTGGGATCTTCCCAGACCAGGGCTCGAACCTGTGTCCCCTGCATTGGCAGGCAGATTCTCAACCACTGTGCCACCAGGGAAACCCTGTTGAATGATTTTTTATGTGGGAGACAGATACTGTTCTTACTGAAAGGAGGAAGCAGCCGCTGACCTGTGAATTAGGATGGTCACCTAATGGTACGCAGAGTGGGGGTGAGTCCACCAGGAAGCAGCCCCAGTTGGAGTAAATGATGACAGGGAACGAGGATGCTCTCTTCTCCGAGCCTTCATTTCGCAGGCTGAAGGAACCTTGCCTTTTACATTAAACCAGGACATTAACCAGGAGGTCTGCCCAAAGAGGAGTAGTTTCCGTCTCTGTCTCTGTGCAGATCTTTCCAGAGTAAGGCCCCGGGAGCCCTGACTCATCTACTCGAATGAGTGGAAACGTGGCACAGTGCCCAGAAATTGGGGCAGAGCCTTTGGATGTGGAGGTGAGGTTTTTCAGTATATTTTTTTCTCCTGGCATCATAGCATGATTTATGGAAAACAAATAGGAATTTGCCCCTGAATTTAGATTTTCCAGTTGAGGAACCAATTCCGAGAGAAATATACATATTTATTTTGTCTTAATGAAGAATTTACTCTGAGTAATATTGGGTGACATGTAGGTTACTAGTATTCCATTCAATTATCTCCGTTTAAAAAGCACTACTAATTTATCACTCTGTTAGATTTTATATATATATGTATGTATATATATATATATATATATGTATATGTGTGTATATATATATATATATATATATAAAACTTGAGCACTGCTAAAGAATTGTTTTGACAAGATGGAAATTAGGAAGAGTTATATTAAATCTATACTGAAAATGTTCTATTAAGAATTCTTTAATCATAATCATATTAATTAATCTTAATTTAATTATTAATATTAATTGTTAACATTATTAAATATTGTTAAACATTATTTAATATTTATTTAATGTTAATATTCATTAGTAACATTAAATAAATATTGATATTTGATTAATGTTAATAACTTCTTATTTAATCATAATTATATCAACCTTAATGATCCCTCTGATCAGAAAGTGATTGAATATTTTAAGTGACATATATTTAAAAGTATTTCACTTGTAGATGTTCAGATACCAACTATGATGTGTAACGGAGAAATTTTTAAACATGCAATTTGTAAATTAGAAAGTATCTGTATTGTTTTAAAAGTAATTACACTAAATATGGATTTCTCTTCAATAGTTAACATAGTGGGATTTAAAATTTATTATTATTGAGGGTTTTACCTGAATCATTTATTTAGTAGAAACAAAATTTTTAAAATGTTAACATTCAAAAAAAAAGGAATTAGAACAGCCTTGGTGGAAATTCTTAACAACAGTTTGCTCTCTGATGTAAATCTTGATTTTATGACATTATTGTGCCCCATTTTATTAAAAAGATCATATTATGGAGTCCAAAAAAGTGCTCAAAAAAGATTTTTAACTTTATTTAAGGTGAAAAATAAGGACTCTGTCATAAAATCTGTGGTCCTGGGGTCAGTGAAGACATTTTTTTTGTTTATAGAATCATAGGGTTTCTTTTTTAAATGATGCCATGGATAGTATTTATATCTTGTTTATTTAGTGAACCTGTTGTTAAACTGTTTGCCAATTTCTCCACAAAATAGAAGCTATCATTTACTTTTTCCTAATTCAAACATGGAAATTTTAGTGAATACTGATAAAGTTAACTACCTATTCCCTATGAGACATACCAAGTTATTTAAAAAATATTGTAAATGTAAATATTGTAAAGTTAAAAAATGCCTACTCTTGTGGAGCTTACATTTAAATTGGGAGAAATGGATAGTAAACAACATAAAAGATACATAAATTCTGTAGTAAGGGAGAAGGTGCCAAGAGCTGTGAAAGAAGGATAAAAGGAAAAATAGGGCCGAGTACAGGGGATTGGGAGTAAGATTTTCCAGAAAATCAATTTTTAAAAAATTTAAGAAAATTTGCTTGTTTGATAAAATAAATAAGATAAAGCAGCTCAAAATCTAGTGGTAGAACTGGTGCTGGTGTATAAGGCAGAAGGTGATAAATAATGCAAAAGAGAAACAATCTTTAAGTTGTTTTCTATGATTCTGTGATTTTAAGCTATTCATGAACATTAAATCATTCCTTTATTGGATACTTTCTCTATTCCAGGCCCTGTAAGTGAACACGATAAGTGGTTATAGGCTGCTTCCAAAAGAGGATATCAGATTATTCATAATTCCTGCTGTGT